>NC_056718.1:22101786-22274286 GCF_018831695.1 Puntigrus tetrazona
AATTATAATAGTATATCAATAATATTAAAATAGCACTGTCTGGGATTCTTATGATAATAAATATATCATGGCTATTTTTTTTCCCTTTGCGAGAGCCTTAAATTAAATTGAGTATCAAAAACATTCCAAAGCAGCATTTTAGGTCACAGTGGTACGCCTGACTATAAAATCAATTTTAAATGCCATTAATTTTTTTTAATGCGGCGATCAAATTACACGCTCAAATAAAACGCAGACTTCAAACGCAGAAGAACTGGCCCCTGCAAGATAGTCTTTCTTTGTTCAAGTCAGACTTGGCTTTTGTGACGCATAAATTGATTTCATTATTCCACCTAGCCCTCGTTTTCTGTAAATGGATCCAAGGCCGTTCCATTATTTTTTGAAATGCAGATAATCTCGGCTCTGTTTTACCTTGCGTCCCGTCCCGCCTCTTATTGAAAGAAGATATTTCGGATGACGTTGAAGACTTGTTTCATTGACAAAGATATCTAGCTTTGAGGGAGAGTGGAGTGATTTACTGCTGTGAGCGTGGCTCATGACTCACTGTCTGTTTCCTGAGTTTCTCCTTCAACCGTCCTTGTGTTTTATCCAGGGTGTAACAGAATACGGCTCTTAACACGCTCTCAACCTGACTCAAGGACAACCACAGGATAAGAATAGAGTGTTTGTGTGATGATTGGTCATTGATTTCACTCTGTTATGGCCGAAATTAGAAAGACATGTTTAGCTGAGAGCAATTCTGGTTTTGTGTGTGTGTGGTGTGTGTGGTGTGTGTGTGTGTGCGCGCACGTCACGATACAATCACTGTATTAGCAGTTTGTTTTCAAACTGTGATGTGTAAGTGTTTCTTCAGTCACCATGTGGACTTTTAGAAAGTAAACAGCAGTGTAGATGAATTAATCCATTATTTAATTTTTTTTCGGAAACATGTCAAGTCCGCTTAACGGCATTTTTTGAAACGTTTGGAGGCTTTTGTCACAGCTAGCTTATTTGTATTTTAAATGCATACTAATGAATCCTATTTTCGTACCTTTTTGCATAATTTAACAAAATTGCAAACTGATTGGGAACGGTGCACAATAATATATTCTGCGATAACTGGTGTTTACCTTGATAATTCTTTGCTTTCTTCACACATGCATATGCAATTTTTTATTTCAAGCTCTTTACAGTCTCTCTGGTAACACCACAAAGTACAATAACTTTTCAATACTCCATCAGAGGCTTAATTTTCTTTTAATTAGAGAAAAATTGCTGTTAAAATAAATTTGAATTCAGTTGAAATTCAGCTGAAATGTATTCAATTATCAAATATAATGTTTTCGGTTATATTTTACTTTTTTTTTTAAATTATCAAAGATTTTTTTAGTTAGATTTTACCTCTACAATCCCAAGAATTTTAATATTACAATATGATATAAGTATTATTTCTTTTTTTTTTTTATTTCTTATTATTTTAAGATAAGACATCTACATAGTAAAAGGGAACAAGAATATATTAAATACATTTTTAAATTGATGTAAATTTTTTCACCATATTTAAAGGTTGCAGGTGTAAAAAATAGAGAAAAGTATCATTAATGCATTTGTATTATGAATGTTATATTTTGAGATCGAAATTATATTATTATATAAAATATTTTTAACTGCTGTTTAAATTGGTGGAAATATCTTTTATAATGGATTTTCATATTTTAAGATTGAAAGTATATGATATATCATTTTCTATGATATTTTTTTTTTTACCTGCTACAGTATTTTGTGTATATAGTTATATCCTCAATATGGATGTGATTGTGGTGCGATCTTGAAGTCAAACAGTTCCTCTAGTGTTCTGAATCCTAAGGTAGTCACACCAGGGAAAGTAGAGTTTGGATGACCACAGATATGAAAATAACCTTCACCATAACATGAGTCATACTGCAGTTATGAATGGAACGAGTGTTATATCAACGAACCTGCGGCACTGGATGTGATGTCATTATCTTGAAATAGATATTGTCATCTTGTTAGCTAGACAAGTCTAATATTGTCGGTTTGATCGTCCTGAGGGCTCAGCTTTCCCTGCGTTGCCCTTGAATAACTCATCTTCCTGTTGCGTTATCATTGATTGCTTGATCTTCAGCCAATCAGGAAGACTGATCGCGCTATCAATGCATCACGAAAGTGCGGCGATTAATGCATATCGCTCTGTCAGATAACCTTCAGTTAAAGGTCATGCCGGAAGCAAATGCATGAAGTCGGTAGCAATTTGAAAGACATTTGATATGTTCAGAATAATACTCTATAATACTAATCGTACGGGAGTCTGCAGTATGGTATGCAAGTACGCCATGCACACTATGTGAATTTGTTCGTGCTTGAAATACCAGGATGACTGCATTGCTAATACTAAAATGTACAAAAATCGAAATTACTATATACTGTATGCTCATTTTAGATATATTTACATTGCATTTTAAAGAAGTAGAAAAAATGTATTCATACAGTGCACGGAATGCAAATAGCTTTTCTATATGTAGTACAGAATCCCCAGATGGCCTACTAAAATTGCTGTAAAGTGCAGGTATCTAAACTAGAGCACACTGTATCCCACAATGCAACGTATATAACCCTCCTATTCAGTTTTAAAAATAATAATAAGCCTGTTTTTTTTTAACATTTATTTTTATTGCATTTCATTGGAACGGCACGAGCGAAGACATTAAAAAAATACACATTCAACTACATTTTTGATAAACACAGTATGCAGTATATATATATATATATATATATATATATATATATATATATATATATATATGTGTGTGTGTGTGTGTATTATGCTAATTTTCTGGGTAGTATAAAATCACAAGATAGCGATTACATTGGCCAAAAAATGCAATATATATAATATATATATTTTAATAGTAGTATAATATACTACAGTACATTTTATCCCACAATTCAGTGTGCTCAACCTGACGTTCATTCATTCATTCATTGCAAATTTGCTAATTTATATCTAAAAAAAAAATCTGACTTTTGCTCACAATTCTGGGCCATTCAGATATTTATTGTTTAAAAAATATATCAACAAAAGATAATTAAAAAATGTAAATTATGGTTTGGGGTGAGGCACTACCTTTAGCTGGAGGCTTATTAATTTTGCATTTATAGTTATATTTATTATTCAATTTATTATAAAAAAAACAAAACTTTTTTTTTGTTATTAAAACTAAAAAGCAAGCTCAGCCTAAGTGACAAAAAGTTACAGTAGAGTAAGTTGAAGTAACCCAGCGTTGTAATTGGTCACATTCTAAAACCTATTTTTTGGTGTGACAAATAAATTTTACAAAACATATGTATAAAAACAGCCGTAAATTGTTTTTTATTCATTATTTCCTTTCAGATTTTTTTTCCCCAAATGTTATATTTCCGCACAACATACGAAAGATATCTATATTCTCATATGTTTCAGTCATAACAACTGCGCAGCGCTCACTGAATAGGCATGCGGCGGTGAGGTCATGAGCCGAACACCAGCCATGCTTGTTAATTGGCGTTTTCCAGTGCCAGGTGATTTTATCAGCCATGTGTTTGTGCATGTTCTCCATTTTGTCTCTTTGTGTTTTAATTTGAGGAGACAAGCTCGTCAGCACATTCCTGACGAATGGAAAAGCCATTAAGTTTCATCCTGTCCTCCTCTTTACCTCTCTCTCTCTCTCTCTCTCTCTCTCTCTCTCTCTCTCCCTGCATTCCTGCGTTTATGTTCATTATGTTGCATCATCCCACGTCCTCTCGGCTCGGTCATTATGATTACATGTTGCCCTCCTCTGTGCTTGTTGTGTACGGGACACCCTTTCTCTCTTCCTCTATATCCGTCTGAAAGCGCGCGCGCACACACACAAACATATACACTCTTTCATTTTGCTCGCTGCCGCAGGAATTTCATGCCTGGTTAGCAAAGGGAGGCGCTGGAGGCTGTCCAGATGCTTTCCCACAGTGGCTCCTACACCCTGGCTATTTTGGAATAGCATACTAGCATACTACTTTTAATATGTCTGCATTATATAGTTTGTGCATAATGAAAATAATGCACTTTTCTGCTATTTTTTTTTAAACAATAGTAGGCAGCGTTCAACGAGAGTAGTATGCATTAAGCAGTCTGTTTCTCACTGGCTTTTGTACTGCTACTGTATTGCACTTTTACAGTTTCTGAGATTTACACAGTGCAAAGAAAACTTCAAGCATTCCATTTTCAGCGTTTGTTCGGAATATGTTGAATCAAATGAATCAGTTTTGTGACAACTCAGATAACAGATGTCCCGCCCCTAAACTCATGCCATTGGTTAAGCCAGTCTTGCTGTGTCTTTTTGACAGAGTGAATTAAAAAGGCTTATTAACATGCATGTCATGTGGCCGATTTAATAAAGTAATGTGAGAACAATATAGCACACTGCTGTTTGAGATGTTTGGTTTTTTAAATACAATTTCTTAGGGATAATAAATCTACAATACAACATAAAATAAATATAGCTTTAAAAAGTCCAAGTTGATGTGAAACTATGACATAACATGTATGCAAGTGTACATTATGATATAAAAAAGTTTTGACAAGATCTAAAATTATGAATTATGAGATTACATTATAACATAAACAGTAAAAATAATGACAAAATGATGAGATTAAAAAGTCCTAATTATGACACAGAAAGGGGAATTATGTTATTAACATAACACACTCTCAAAATTATGACAAAGTTCATGACAAGTCAACGTTACGACAAAGTCAGTTATAATACAAAGTCTAAATTTTGACACACATAATGAGATAAAAGGTTGTAATTATGACACCTGAAGTCAAAATTATAACCCAAAAAGCTGTCAAAAAGCAATTATGGCATTTAAAAAGTTAACATAATGATCTAAAAAACAGCTTTGACATTAGAAAAGTATGTCTATATTAAGACATAAAAAGACGTTACATGAAATAAGTCATTTTATGGAATAATTATGTAGGCAGCAGTCAGTGTGTTTTGCACAGTGTGCAGTAAGCAGCAAGCTCTCTCCTCCCTCTCTGTTCCTCCTCCTCCTACCCTCAAGCTCAAAAAATACCCCGTGGTTGAGGTCTGATCTCTCCGGATGTGCCTTCATATAAAACACATGCCGTGCTCGGCGTTCTCCAGAGATCGCTCTCAACCACACAATTCAGCCAGACACTCGCTCTCTCTGAAGGGGTCCAAGGCCTCAGTCAAACAGCTGCCTCCCGGGAGATGATTGTGTTCCCATGAGAAGGGTTTACACGTCTAAAATAAGGTGCTCTGGCATGGACAGGTTAGCCCTTTCCGCGGGGCATTGCATAACGTGGTTGGGTCCTGCCCACTTGTGTAAGCAGCCGGGTGAAGCACTGCCTCTGTAGTCGTGTGCTCATCCCGTTTCTATGTCAGACTAGAGCTTTCATGAAGATGAACCTGAAACAAACTTATATATAGACTCTTAAGTGATATTTATTGACACAATAACATCCACAGCACCAAATGCCTGGATGACGCAGGCAAAATACACGGGCGGTATCCTTTTGCAACGTAAACATTTGTAAGTTTTAACCCCTGAAGTTTGCATATTAGTACCTTTTAAAGCTTCATATCAGTATTTTCAAATGATATATTAATACCCAAATGGTACATATTCATGAAAAAAGGGTTCTGCCCTAGTGACAGCTTTTGTACCTGTTTTTTTTTTTTTGAGTATAGTCTAAAAACATGTTTTAATATTAATCATACATTAATAAAATATTGATAATATTACAAACATAAATTATGAAAGAAAAAAACATTGGTTTAATGTAATTTAATGAATTTTAATGCAGGATAATTTAAAATAATAAATATAATAAAATACAGATATACATTTTTGTATTAATACATTTTTCTATTCTTTAATATCATACGTAATGGTAATTCAAAATGATTGACATAAAAGGAAAAATCATCAAAAATAATATGAATAATTAAAAATGTACAGTTATTTAAAGATTGATATAAATGATTTTTGCGTAAAATACAGTGCAGTCAGTTTGGACACTCATTCAATAAAAGCACAGCTAAACAGATGAGTGTGGATTTAAATGTGGTTAATGTTTTAGCACACCTGATCTCTTCTGGAAGGTGGTTTCAACTTACAGGATTTTTACGTCTTATGCCAGGGCTTTTAAATCCATTTTAAGTTCAAAATATGTACCGGAATGAAATTACATGTCCATCAACTATTAAAAAATGCAACAACAACGAAAAATCATAGCATTTTGCCTATATTGCATTACAGTTACAGTTGTATTAAAACTGTTGCTGTCGAAAGATTCCAGCTTGCAGGCCTTTTGTTGATCTGTGCTGCATTCAAATCTAAAATTAAGATAGAATTGTACTGTACTTTGAGTTACTTTGAAGTTCTCTAATATTGGGTCATTTTATGGCCAGCTGTTTACGTTGATTGTGATTATAGAATCTTAAAGAATTAACTGACCTAATTTGCAAATATTACGAATAAACACATCTGTTTTAAACTTAAATAGATTTGATCAGGCAACCAAGTGCTGTGACACTACATCGGATGCTCTAAATGCACAGTTTTTCTTCTATGGTGATGTGAACTTTGCTCAAGCAGAATTAAACAGGCAGCCTCTCTGAGGGCACCAGAAGGTCAACAGCCGAGATTTACCTTCTAACTTATTCATAAAGTCACACTTTTTTCCACGTCGACAGTCACACCCCACTGCTTTACACCCTGGCCTGTGTATAAACCCAGACTGATCATCCCGGGCGTTTGTTATTATAAAGTACAGTCTTATATGTTCGCCAACCGTTTTATTGTTGGATAATATTTGATGCGCTGTCACTTGTGACAGTTCTGTACTTGCATACAAAGAAAAAATCAATTATATAATTTTCCAAATAGCCAAGCCAAGAGCACATGCGACGCGACAAAATCGTTTCAATGTCTTGCTCTCTTTTATGTCTCCAAAATTTCATGCCTGCATGTTCTGCTTCAGCAGCATTTGTCTCGCAGGTGATATCCAGCAGGAGATGCGGTTTTCTCTCTGGTGTTGAAGCCAAACATGTTTGCTGCTTGTTATCCTTTCTCTCTTTTGACTGCCAAGTCATAACCGCCTGGGGTGGTTTTAGTGGAAAGATTTAGATATCACAGATTATCCAGATTTTGAAGGATTTCCTTGACATTCCATTAACTTTGACATTGTGTTCAGCTGGCAAAGTCAAAACCGTCGCACCGTTCGCACGCATCCGGCCGTTTCGTTAATCACGTTTCCAAAAGGCCAACGCGACGTTCGCTATTAGAGTTGCCGTAGAGGAACGCATCGAAATATGAATAACATCTACTGTGATAAACAAAATAATCACAACCCCCGCCTTTCTGCCAGCGATGACATCATCTGTTCATGCGGGGGAGGAAGGCACGATTACAGTCATGCACGGTTAAAAAAAGACTAGTGTCATGCCATTGTTGCTTTGTGACGGTATTATTTTCTCAATAGTTTATGGCGGTTGAATTATCAGTAATGCCTTCCAGGAGAGGAACGTACAGTAAATCGGTCCCACACGACCGCTTTTGATCTTTCGAACAGCAGGCATAAATGTTTGACTAATACTTGTAATGAGGCTTGACTTCATGCCACGTCTTGGGCTAGGCAGAAAACCACTCAAATTACTGCAGATATCAATCTCCGCCTGCTCCGTGCAGGTCACTTTCACTCATATAAGCTTGAAGGTTTACGGCAAGCATTTGCACCCACCTTCTTGAGCTTTCTCTGAAAAATCGGAGAAGAAAAATCGAATTGATTCGACTCGAGGAATGAATAGAGAGTTCTGCCTACATCCGTGTTTCAAAATACCCTAGTAATCTCAAAAATGTCTGGATAATGGCTCAAACCGTCCTCAGATTTGCCAACAGTGGTCTCCATATGAACACAAACACAATTTTTATAGCTAAGTTTTTTTTATATATATATGTGGAAGCTTTATCTATAATTGTTTGAAAATCTAATTATAACGTAAAAGTTGACATTTTGGCATTTTAAAAGTCAATTGTTATATTTTTCTGTCATTCAGATTTCTGTCATGCTTTTTGCAATTATAAACGCTCAAAAGTATATATCAAATTAAAAGTCGAAATGATGACAATATATCAAGTTTAGACGCTAAGCTAAACATCAATTTTTTGTGTCATTTTTGAAATCATAATTTAGATTTGTCATAGTGCTGACGTTGTCATATTAAAATTTACTAAAGAATTATTTTTGACAATGGCATCATTGGAGTCAAAATTATTACTTTTATATATTTAACTTTTTATGTGACCACTTTTTATCTCATAATTCTGTTCTTTTCAAATCTCTGTTATGATTTAGTATGTTATGATTTTGGCTTTATATAAAATTTTTGCCATATGAATGTAACTGTTTATGTATGTATATTAAAAATGGGAATTTTCATAATTTAGCAGTTTTATCTCATAAGTATATCATCATTTGGACTTTATATAGAACAGCTATCTATTTCTCTCTCTCTCTCTCTCTCTCATATATATATATATATATATATATATATATATATATATATATATATATATATATATATATATATATATATTAGATATAGATATAGATATATAGATAAAACGTGAAATTTGTTATAATTCATAATTATTATTTTTTTCTTCTATGTTCTTTTTCTCATATTATGACTTAGCCTGTCATCATTCTGACAAATTTTTAACTGCGTATCTAATAATTTAGACTTTTTAGGTCATAATTAGGCCTTTTCAATGCATGAACTTGCACTAAATGCAAAGTGCTTCGGATAAAAGCGTCTGGCAAACGTAAGAAGCTCGTTTTTGTCTGTTTATTAAGAAACTGTAGAAGCATCTGATACAAAGCTGAAGCATATTGTAATTCAGGACTCCACGTATTCTCCTGAGCTGTAAAGAGCAATCTCTACAGTTTTCCTCTGGGTCTCCCTGCCATCCTAGATTAAACGATGCACTGAAATGCAATGACAAACACCGAGAGAACAAAGAAAAGACTTAAATAGATACTGTAGTCGGGATGCAGTCGGTTTAGTGCATGTGTGAATTGAGACGTGTGCCGTCTGCTGTCATGTCTGTCTGACAGTGGAGTCTAAATCAACAGGTGCGCTGTGAATCGTACCATGAGCCGAGAGGGAACACTATGTATCCCTCATTAGGCGAGCTTGCTCTCTGCAGCTCAAAGAGTCGGGTTGCCGTGGTGATGAGCGCGTTGTCATGGTTGTTTTTGGTTGAAGTCTATATCCCTGATGATGTGAGAGCACAGGTCATTTTGTTAGACAGCAGAGATGCACGAATCTACTTTAAATAGAAGCAGTGACGCAACGCATGCTGACTACAGTAAAGAAATACAGCATTCACCGTTCACGCTGACAACAAACACTGGCTTGATGTTTACATGCGTGCAAATGTCATCGGTCATTTCTAGATCATCAAAACAAGAATTCTCCCTTGGATCGATGCGTTTATTAAATGGTTCTTCTTTTATAGCGCATGGAAAACCTTTGTGTGCTTTCTTTTGGCCGAATTACCACTTTTGAAATAAAGAATAAACTCAAACCCGCTGTTTTGCAGCGAACAAAAAGACAAACAAGCCACGAAAATGTGGCTTCTGAACAAATCCGAACGAGCGCTCGATTAAACCTTAAATATTATGCCCCTTTTAACAAATTGTCTCTGGTATCCCCAGAGTGTGTCGCCTATATATCATTTATTATATTATTTTGAAAATGCTATTTTGAGAGGAAGCACGTTTTTCACGTTTCCTTGGTTGGTGTATATATATCATCAGAGAAGATGCACTAGGGACCTGATTATAGCACTTAAAACCTGGAAAAGACAGATTTTCATGATGTCACGTTACAATTACATAACACTTTTTTTGCTTTTTTTTTTGTAATTCTACTCATTTTAATCTTTAATGTCATATACACACATGTATATATTTAAGAAATATATTTAAGAACACTATTATATAATATTATATGTATTATGTATAAATAATATATGAACATACATAATACTTACATTTTAAATATTAACATTAATTAGTATTCATATAAACATAATATATACAGCACACAAAGATATTATGGATGCGATTAATTGTTTGACAGCTGATATGTGTGTGTGTGTGTGTGTGTGTGTGTGTGTGTGTGTATATATATATATATATATATATATATATATATATATATATATATATATATATATATATATATACACACATACTTAAATAACCCTCAACCATACCCTTTTTATATATATTTTATGTAGCAGTTATGTAGCATATTTTTTATGCTACTTTCGTTAATCTTAATGCATTGCTCTTCTCAAGAACTTGGCAGCAGTTGGTGGCATATTGGTTGGCCTGGACTAATGAAATATGTCATACCAAAGACAAAATCTTCTCATTCAAATCCTTTCAGATGTGTTATCATTACAGGCCGGGGAAGCATTAGCCAGGACAAGCTCAATGTCAATGATGTCAAGGAGCTGCAGCAGAATAATAGCTCTGCGAAACCAGCCCATCTAAATACCTCCAGGGCTCTTATCGACTTCTCTGATGATGTATGTGCCGGTAATGTGTGAAAAATGACAGCTACTATTGCAGATGTGGCAAGGGCGCGGTTTGTATCTCAAATAAAAATATGCATCGCATTAACCTTTGATTGAATGTTCTTATTATTGCACAGTTCATCACTGCCATGCAGTAACGGTTGAGTATGTCTGCATGGCCAGCCCATACGCTCGATGACTCACGGTGCAGATGAACTACCTGAAACGACGACGTTGTGGACTCCATCCGCCGCACTGCATGGCTTCTGGGGTTCTGCAGAGAGGGGAATCCCGCCTAAGACGGAGCGTGCGCGAGCGTTTCTGCGACTGCGTGGATGTTCCCGAACAGCAGACCATTAATGAGGATGACTCATCCCTAGAAACCCCACTGGATGGGTGCGGAGGTGATTCACCATGTGTCTGTGTGCTATCCAAGGATGCCCTTGAGTCTAAACCCCAGAAAAGTGTCACACTGTGCATAGTTGGTGTTTCCACTGAGAGTTCATAACGACATAGGAGGTTTGAGGTCACAATCTGCTTGGGGTCCTTTTTGCCTTCATGTTTCATTAATTAGTAAGACTCTGTGATTACAGCCTTAGCTTCCATTTATGGCTATTTTGAGAGTGACATATAGTTTATGCACCGCCTACCTTCCGCCTTCCAACTGTGGAGACTGTGCAGCCTTGGGCTCGAGAAAAGCATGGTTAGTTCCGTGTTAAAAAGGTTTTATGGTGGCGCTTTTTTTCTTGTAGCTGGTGGAACGTGCTGCCAGCAATGCCGAGGTCACTGATTCATTTCGCAAGAATTAATAAAATGCACAGCCTGAATGCAGTATTGACTGTTGAGAGAGTTGCTTTAGTTAAAACGCAAGTAAAAGGTGTTGATGTTCTTTGTAGACGTACTTTATCATTTTAGTCCATTCAGTGAAAGCTGGAGACTGAAACTTGAAAAAATAAATACATGCAAAAAGAGTCATTAAAGAGAGCAGATTCATATTTACTTTATTAGCTTTTTAGAGTGAATCTTTATCTTTTTATTATTAATATTTTTAAGAGACTCTGACTCAGAAAGCATAGGAAACTCAAACATAAATGCATCACAAAATGTCATTTAGCATTACTGTGTGTGTGTGTGTGTGTGTGTGTGTGTATTAAATTCTATAATTTGTATTTTTTTTGGTTTCTGTTGAACATTCTGTTAAGCAATGACTACAGTAAAATGTAAAAAAAAGTTCATGCAAATATTAATGGCAGCTGTTTGTGTTGCCAAAAAAAAAAACCCCACGCTCGATACATTTTAAATGGACATAGGGAAAAGGTATAATAAAATGCCATAATGTAGAGACACTATATGAACTATGAAGTTCTTTCTACCAATCTCCGTTAATTTTTTTTTTTAGAAAGACAAGATTAAAGAACAACGGTAAATCCAACATATCAAAAATTTCATTCTTCTCTCTCTTCTGTTTTTGCTGCTGGTTGCAATTTGCAGTCCAAACCTTCTGCAAGTTCTGCTTAGTAAGACTTCACTGGCCTTCTTCTAATGAGCTGCGGTGGAACCAGCTCCAGCAAACCCAACGGTCCACCCTATCAGGAAGTAATCACCACTCTAATCAGCCATAAAGATGATGTCTCAGCATAGACAACAGGTGCAATGTAGCTGATCGGTATTCCGGTGGGACGAGACTTCTTTCCCAGAGAGAATGCATGGTAAGCAGTTCACCATCAGACCTGATGTGAGCCCTGGAGTGATTACATTCAAATGTATTCAGAAAATCCACATGAGAAGGATGAACAGTGACTCAACGTCAATATACGCTGAAATCCGCAAAGAGTACATGGAGATTAAACCAGAACACATGGCTTGTTTGCTTTATGCTTTTTGATAAGCTGAGACATTGATTAAAGTGCTCCATATCCATTGATATTCAGTGAAAACGTAAGGCAAATGCAAACAAATGTTATCCATTCCTAATATACACAGTACATCCACAGACGTACAGCTATTTTTAAATAAGGCATTAAAGCATGTTATTGACGCTTCTTGCATTTTCCTTTTTTTAAATTCTCTTTGGATTAAAGTCTAGTTTTAAAGTTGCAACTACCTTTTTTGCATTTATCCACATTAGTTTCAAACCAATAAATGTTTGTTTGTCTGTTAGATGTCTTAAAGATAAGCCCTACCAGTTGTGAGGTTCGTCCTGTTTGTATATTTTATGTTTATTGCTGTGATTTTAATGCTTGAAGGCAAATCTTTGTTGTTGTTTTTTTAAATTAGCCCTACAAGGACCCACATAGACATTTGTCCATTTGATCTTAATACTCCATCCTGGTCACATCTTAGCTGTTTAGTACTGTGACTTTTTTTGTTTGAATTGATCAACATTTGTTGCAGGTAAATAAATCTTTGGCATGTATTTCTTTTATGCCTTTTTAAGATCAGCCCTACTAGGAGTGGGGTTCAGATGCACAGACATTTCTCCATTAGATCTAAAGTCCAACACTGGACCATCTTGATGGTCATTAGTGTTATTGAAATGCTCAGTATATATGATGCCAGCTTGTTAGTTTGAAACATTTTCATGGTTAAATGACAGATTTTACAGGTTTGTCTTACCAGGAGTGGGGTTCGAACCCACGAGGACATTTGTCCATTGGATCTTAAGTCCAACGCCTTAACCACTCGGCCATCCTGGTCTTCTTGTCTCTCTTATCATAGTGAATTTTAATGGTCCCTTATGATATAAGACATATATATATATACATATAAGATGATTCATATCTGATAACTTTTTATTGTGATGATCTACCAACAGACATCCTACTGACTGTCAACTTATTCTAACCCTAACAGTCTACTAATACTCTACAGTGAGAGTTAGTTGACGTTTAGGTGCAAAGCTACTTATTGTCAACTGAATGTTCATAAGGGACCAAGGGATCAAAATAAAGTAAAACCAAACCCTCATCGCCATCTTTTAAATGGTTACATTGACCTGGAGTGGGGTTCAAACCCACAAGGACGTTTGTCGGAATTTAAGTCCAATCCTGGTAACATATTTCACGATTTGACATTTTGTCATAAGTATGCCAAAAAACGATTTCATTTCAGGGGATTTATCACCTACCAGAATTGTGGTACAAATGTGTGAGCATTTTCTTCCATCTCAGCTCTACAAGTTTAATGACTGTAATGCAAGCAATTTCAGTTTACTCTTTCAGAGGTTTTTAAAGATAGCAGAGCCATGCAGCACATCTTTCTGGTGCTTCTGAAGGTTTGTTTTACCAGGAGTGGGGTTCGAACCCACGAGGACATTTGTCCATTGGATCTTAAGTCCAACGCCTTAACCACTCGGCCATCCTGGTACTTTTAACCAGGAGTACAAGATATACCATGAGTGGGTTCGAACCCTGTCCAATGCCTTAAACACTCCAGGCAATTCAGGTGACATGCTTGAGTATGGTTTGGCATTTTAAACCTGGTTTTGTGGCTCAAACCTACATGGATATTTGTCTATTGGTTCTTAAAGGGTTAGTTCACCCAAAAATGACTTGCCTTCAAAGCATCCTAGGTGTATGAGACTTTCTTCTTTCAGACGAATCCAATCGGAATTATATTAGAAATCATCCTGGCACTTCAAAGCTCTATCATTGCAGTAGCAGGTGGTTCCCTTTAACAGTCTAAAACATGTTAAAAGTTCAACAATTCGTCCCTCACACGGCTCCGGGGGTGAATTAAGGCTTCCTGTAGCGAATCCAGCAGAAGTCAGAAAAGTGTTAATTACTTTTGAAATGTGAATATTTACCTTATAAAAAAACCATGAATTCAGTACAGGGGACCTTTATTCACCCCTCAGACCCATGTGAGGGACGTTTTGTAAGTAAAAGACAGGCTAATTTCATATTTGGGTGAACTAACCCTTTAAGTCCAACATTTGCCATCCTGGTCACGTACACGCTCATCTTGTCCTGCATATCCCATCAAACTCAACCACATATAAACACATGTACACATTTGGTCTAAAGGCTCAATAATCCATTCCATTGCAAAAAAAAGTGATTTGTCTGACTGTCATTTCGTGCATCGGGCTTTACAGGGTTAAGCACTCTGCCGTCTATGTGCTTGGATCTTTGTCCTAACTGCTCTGCCCCATTCAGATGAGTGGAAAAGCCTTAATTTATATGTGTGGCTGCTTTTACTTCTCTCCACTGGCAGAAAAGTCTCTTTCGGTTGAAGCACTAATTGGCATGTGCAACTGCGGTTTTCCCTTTCCCTTTTTTCTTTTTATGAATGGGGGTTCTGGATTCCCCTCTTGGGATTTCATAAATCTACTCCCATGTAGATGTATTGATCTCTGTGTGTTCGCCGTCTCTATTTCTCTGTCACTCTCCTCTTGCTCACATCCCTGCCTGGCAGCATAAATGATGTCCACGGCCTGCGTCTCTCTCCCGCCGTGTTACCATAGCAACTGGAGCGATAGGGGAACACTGTGTTCCTTCGATCTGCAAGTGGGTCATGGACAAAACGACACGTACCGAACCATATTGAGTGGCTAGTGCTCCACACGGCTTTGCCGGTGACCTATATCACACGTCCAAACAGGAATCCCCATCGGCTGCGAGGTCGACTGATAGGTTTGCAAGCTCACAGCATGACAGCAATCCCGTTGTGTAAGCACAAATGTCTCTAATTGTTATTTACAGCAACGCAACAAGCTATCTTCAGTCGATATCTCGCTGAAAAGAAGCTATTTGGAGCACGCGAGTCAAGTTTGAACATGTGGAGATTATTTAAGCGGTGAACCCAAGATGCCTTTAGGGTGCAGCTGGGATAATTAAAAAAAGAGGTGTATTGCGGAAGCTGCATAAATATTCTTTAAAACGTTTCCACAGAAACTAATAATACCGCATAGAGGGTCAGTAAATAGTCCCAAAATTACTTTTTTTGGGTCCATTATTATTTAATAAGTTTCAAAGCAAGAACTGAAATGATCTTGCAGATCACAGTATGGAGTAAATTTCAGAGGGACACACCCCACACAGATCTGCTATTTCATTATGATCTCAGTGTGGCCAGACTGGTGCAGACTAAACTACTACATCATACTTGGATGTTGTCTTCATGTTTTACAACTTAGGAGTTCAGCGAAATAATGGAAACCATCCCGATTCAAGCAAATGTAAGGGTTATTTTCAACTTAATGGCTGCTTGCAACATGTGTGGCCTGCTGTCAATTACCGCAGACAAATACAGACACTTTTATGGTTTTAATTTTTTTTTTCCCTGTTGAAACTAACAGATTTAAGCTTTTTTTTTCTTTCTTTTCTTTTTTCTATGGCTTCATTATTTTTTTTTTCTTTATTTTATTTAGCTTTTATGGTTTCATTTATTGTTTTTTATGGTAAGAATATATATATATATATATATATATATATATATATATATATATATATATATATATATATATATATATATATATATATATATATTATCAAAATAACACTTCCATTAGCATCATGATAAAGTTTTCGTTGAGGAAATGTCTATGAATGAATGGAAAAACTCTTTATTTTAAATATCTTTAACCTAGCTAGTTCACGTTTAAGCGTTTTTTAAAAATGTCATTAATTTTGTTAAAGCATATAAATGAGCTCTGCAGTTTCCTAAAGCACTTTTGTAGGCAGATGAACTTCCTGTGGGTGAAATCCCATTCGTGTAAACATTAGGCCTACTTCACTGTTAAATCTCCTTTTATGTCCCTTCCTGTTACCCGTACAGGTAGCAAACAAACGTAACTAGCCGAAAGACTGGATTCAACTTTGCATGGTAAGTCATTCTATCATCGCTTTCATGCGAACAATTTCAATGTGGTTTACCTGTGCTTTCAAAAGTTGCATATTAGAATAGTCTACTTCCTGTGCTTTTATGAGTGTTTCGATGTAAACATGTTTCCTGTTTGTTTATGCTCTCTTTCACTGTCTGCTGTAATTGATAGCAGCGGGCCATAGATTTTTTTTTTTGCTCAAAATATCTTTGAGTGTTGCTTTGAAATCAATGAGTTAGCAGAAATAATGAGGCTGGGGGAGATCTTTATGGTACATTTATAGTCACGTATGTTTGGAGAGATCAGACATGCGCATGATCATGACATGCTTTCTCCAAATGTTTCCTGCAGTGTCTTTGTTGCTCTAGGCGTTTCATGCTGCGGCCTGGCACTTGTTTCCCCATAATCTGTAGTCAAGGACAAAATGAGAAAGCCAGCTCTGTGTCCAGAGGCCAGTGCCATACAGGAAACACATCAGCAGCGTGCCCCAGCGGGTTCCTGGCACAGACATGCCTGTCATTCGCAGCAGTGCTTGAATGAGCCTGGAAGACTGTGACATACAGTCTGAGCGTTTTCTAGACTGGGTTGTGTAACTCAGAATTGAGGAATCTGTTTGCAGTTCATGATTGTGAATTTAAATCAGACTGGCCACACCTAACAGGAAGTTGAACTTAAATGTGAACTGGAATGACAGCATGAGGAATTTATTGCAGTTTAAAGACACACACATATGTGTATATATGAAAAATATATATATATTTATACTAATTATAGCGTATACCAAAAAGTAGTGTTTATAAAATGTATAGCCTTGGTCCACGCACACACAAAATATATATACTATAAATATATTAGAGCTGTCAAATGATTAATCCAAAATAAATAATAATATTTATGTTGTGTGTATATTTATTATGTGTGTACATAAATATACAAACATGCATGTATATATTTAATTATTTAATACAAATATGTTGCATTTATATATTTAATATGATATATATATATATATATATATATATATATATATATATATATATATATATATATATATACAGGTAAATTAATGTAAATATTTTTATAATATATGCTATTTCAAGCATATATAATATAATATGCTGTATAATGTTAATAGTATTAAATATTAACATATAAATAATGTCTCTGTCTATAAAAATGCAACCTTTTGCAAGCTTTTTAAAATAGGCTAACCACCATGCACAGTTCAAGCCAACATAAAAGGTTTGTCACAATTAGCTGTTTTCTCGTTAAAATATACAGTTATAGAAAATATTTAACTTAATTTCAATTCAAATGCAGCTCAAATTCCGGAATTGAACCGGAGGATGAGAACGCATTTGCAAATAGTGCATCGTATTTAAAGCATTATCTAGACTGAATCATATTAATTACTGTCCTGGTCAAGACGGCAGGAAATGAATGTTGATTTTCTTCTAAAGCTTCCCTTTTGTGAACAGATCATAACATCACTGTTTGCCAGAGTCGGTAGATTTTATTAACTTCCTCCAGTCTTTAGAGACGATTTGATGCACAACCTAATTATGGTAAAACAATGGCGTCCTTTTAAACAGGTAGGGGCGCCGGCACATCAGGCAACCTAGATAGATATTTAGGGGAGCTTTGTTTCTTGGCTTGCAGCCATATCTTGATGACATTGTAGCTCTGTCCTCCAAACAGTATGATGCAATGAAAGACAATCTTCCACACAGCAGCGAGCGGCCCTGCTTTACCTCCATTATTCTCAGAGCGTCCTATGCAAGCGAGTCCCAGCGTTGTGCCGTTGCAGCAGCATCGGAAGAACGCAGTCAAATACTAACGCGTTCACCTGCTAAAACATGCCGGCTCTGCGGGGTGTATAGCGGGCGCTGACGCTGCCAGGGCTGTATGGCCTCAGTAAAGACTGGCATCCATTTCCAGCATGCTCGAGTGAACGGATACTCAGATTACAGGAAATGCAAACACTGGCCTCCGGGCCCGGCGCTTTCAGGCTGCTTGTCTTACATAACCACAAATTGCTGGACATTTACGAGCTGGAGGCTCCATTGTTTCAGCTCTACGTTTATATTTTAGGGTTGTAAAGAGAAACCGATTAGGGTGAGATTTCGTAACGTCAGGCTTTGTGTTACGCCACCGGTATTTCCTCGTGAAGGGGAACTACCTGAATTTTTTTTTTTTCTGTTAAAAGGACAAACCTAAAGCTGTGAACTATACTTTACTGATAACGATAACAAGTATATTGTTCATTATCACGGCATGAAAAAAACGCCGACGTATGATGTACTTTTTTTTGCCACAGCTTTGCTGTTTTACGATGCGTTTTTTGCAGTTTTTATGGCTGAGATTTATTTCAAGGTTCCTCATTTTAGCATCTGCGTCATTTCACTGATGAAAATGCAATGCAATACAATCTTTTCTGTTTAAAAACTGTTCGGCGCTATTTCTTTTTGATTCAGTCATGTAAATAAAATTACATTTATTCCTAGAAATGTTATTACTTTTATAAAAAGTCAAATATAATAATATAGTTATATTAAATATTAAATTCTCATATAATTTCTCACATAAATACTCATATTATTAGTATAATGTTATACTTTTTCTGATATATTTAATCAAACCAAAAAGCATCTTCAATGGCCATCATTAAAGCCATCTTCGGTTCCTCTGTCTTTCTGAAAATGTCAGTTTTTGGTTATAAAACTAGCGCTGTCAAATGCTTAATCACGATTAATCACATCCAAAATAAAAGATGTATGTGTAAATAAATAATGTATGTGTGTGCTGTGTTGATTAATTATGTCTATATAAACACACACATGCATGTATATACAAAAACTCATTTCGGATGCAATTTAATCATGATTAATCATTTGAAAGCATTAATAAAACCCCTTTTTGCAACCTTCAAGGTTAGCTTTTGGTTACTAAACTATCTACTGCCTTGAACGCATACATCACCATCTCTCATTATATAACAGTAGATGTTTCACCAAGGATCAATTGACTTTTATTTTTCCTTTTTCATTTGTTTCTCCTGTTGACGTCATTTCTCGGTTAGTCAATAACTGTGAAGAATTCAGTCCTGAAGGTGTTACGCTGGCCTCAGTCAGTCGTCTTGCGTCTCTCTGTGGATGCACACACTTCATTTCTCTCTGTTCTTTTATACACCGCATTAAAAAAAAAGTGATTGAGGTTCTTATTGTTTCTGCGGCAGATAAATATAGATATAGAAGTTAAATGACATGACCTCATGTTATTGCGATTGGACGGAATTCTCATTTCTCATTTCATATTCGTTTTTATTTCTGTATGCGACAGATGTACCACTTACGCAGGACGCATAAAGAACAGTGGAACATCCCTCAACGTTGGTGAACTTCACTAATGCCTTCAAACCGCTTATGAACGCTTAGCCAAGCGAATGAAAAAGCAGATGTACTGAAGTCAATTAGGCATCAATAACCCCAGCTGAGACTGTTTACCTCGTCCGTGTTTGCTGTGGAGAGAGCATTTTCTAGTCCGTTTGAAGTCTGCTCTCGACCACATCTGCAGCGTACTGGCTGAGTCATACCGATACCTGTAGTTGTGTCAACAGCTCTGAAACCTACAGATTTCACGATTTCCTTTACTTTTCTGAGTAAGCCAGCTTAGTCATTTCAATCGCGCAAATAGGTGCGAATTCGGTGCACTAAGATGGCCGTCTTTGTGTGTGTTTGTGTGTGTGAGCATGAGAACGGGCCCCCAGATGGCTCTTGCATTGCTCATGAGACTTAATTGAGTTCTCATGTTATGCTGCACTTAATGTTTCTCTTAAGATCATAAGTAGAATCCATTAGTAGGGATGATAGCTAGCGACACTCGGGTTTGTTTATCATGGAATGTATGAACTGCGATAACCATAAATATGTACAGTACGATGAATCAGGGTTTATTCCTGTGATAGAAAGACGATTTTTTAGCATCGTTGCTTCAGTTGCGTGATCTTTCAGAAATCGTTCTAATATGTTGATTTGCTGCTCAAAAATCATTTGTGATTTTTACTAGTGTTTACATTTTTGTCACATGTATTTCAGGGGCAAAAATCTTTATAAGAGTGCATTTACACTAAATTGCACAGACAGTTGTTGTTATAGAGTTATATACATTTTGAATTAATTTGTTAATATGGTGTCTATGGCAGCTGATCTGAGCAGGGGTCGAGATTACTGAGAAGCTCTGGGGTCTTTTCCTCAGTAGAAACATCTGGAATGCTTAATAGTCTCTCAGTTTGCTTTAAATAGAACATTTTTGCAGTCTAGCAGAAACCATTAAAATTCATAACCAAATTGAAAATGTACAAACCCCTATGCTACGTTTTTAGTAAATAATGACTTAAATTTAGTCCTGTTTCTCAATCACGTGGTCTTGTAATATAGTGCATAAGGCTCTTTGGGTGTATGGTTTTTTTATGGAGCTTTATTGGCTATAGATTCCCTATAAACGGTCGTTGTTTCGAAAAGAACATTATGTTTTTAGGCATTATAAAGCGTCTACACACAGGTTTGGAATCACGAGGGTGAGTAAATAATGCCAGAGATTTCATTTTCGGGTCAGTTGTTCTTTTAAAGAGACCTCATTTGTGTTTCGTCTTCCCTGCGGGGACGTTCATGATGTGAAAGCGAGTTAAACGATACCTGGATGCGCTCTTCAGAAGCGTCGCTCGTACATTAATGAGCACAGCTGGGCGCTGTCAGCCGAGGGCTCTTCCTGCTTTTACTACCTCTTCCTCTCCCGTCTGTTTTTGACTGAGAGGCTGAAAATGATCTAAGGGGCAGTGATGCTTCCATGGCAACAATCTGTCACGGCATATGTGTGTGTGTGCTTCCGCTGTGATGTCCGTTCCCTCATGTGACGACTCACACACACACACACACACACACACATACATACATGCACATACTTAAACCATGTTTGCCTGCCTCTAAAAACTGTGTACCAGTGTCATTTTACTGTGATTTTAATTTTGTATTAATATTTTTATTCTTACGTTTTCTTTTTAATTTTAGTTATCTTTTAGTGTGAGTTTAGGTTTTTGTAATAGGTTTAAAGTCATAAAAATTATTATTTAATGGCTTTATTATGATATTAGTTTGAGTCTTCTTTGGAAAAGAATGGGTGCCGTCAAAAGAGTCTAAACGTCTTCACAATAATAAGTAATCCACGCTACTTCAATACATCAGTTAATGTCTTGTAAAGCGAAAGGCTGCACCAAATCCATCACAATGTTTTCAACTTTAAACCGAAGTTTCTGTCCATAATCCATAATTCCTCCACTTAAAAAAAATCCACCCTCTGTTTTGTACTGTTTTAAGATCGGTGCATATTTCTCCCCTGATTCAGGCCAGATAACTTTTTCATCTATGCTTCGACTGGAAACAAAGGTTTGAAGGTGAAATGCCTTAATGATGGATATATTTGTGAATTATTGTGATGTTTTATCAACTGTTTGGACTCTCAATCTGACGGCACCCATTCACTGCAGACGATCCATTGCTTAGCAAGTGATGTAATCTTTTCAGAGTACATTTTCAGCAAATGTTAATTTTTCGGATTAACTATTCCTTTTACCATAATAACCCTGCCACATGCTAACCGTTTTTCAACGACGTGTGACATTGCTCATACTAATCGCTGATACCGGCCCACGTAGATAAAGAGAAATGATAGCCGCAAACTCCGGCTCGGCGTGCGGGTCACCCTTTTGTTCCCCAACCTCACGGTCAATCACGATAATACCATGCAGTAAGGCGACAGTAATGCAGCTCGTATGCAAAACCTGTCTCCGGTATGCTAAACAGGATTTACAAGCCCGATATTGATGCAGCCTAATTTCTGAAGCGGAAGCACAGGAAGTGTTGTCAGTACAGATTCAGCCGTGCTACCCGAGGATATTCAACAGCTTCTCTAAAAAGTATATCATAATGACTTTCTTTTCTAGTTGCCGTACTTCGGTGCGCGTCGGCTCCGCTGGCGTTGTAGCAATTACTCTCCGAACGGCTCGGATATCAGCCGCCATCCATCATTGGGTTAACGCTTTTCGGCGTGTTGGTAATGATCGTTCTCTGCAGGATTATGCTGTTTCTGCACCTATCTAATTAGGTCCTCTCTCTGATAGCGACGTGTCTCGTTGAAATGGGGCTGTTTTGTATTAAAATATGATTGATTGTCTGGTTTGCTTGCTGTGCATCCTCGGGAGCCGATGTAGCGGAGGCATCAACCTCGATGAGTCATGAGTAAATGACAGACTGCTTGTTCTGTTCCCTTCAGTTCCGCGAACACGGCAACACAATGGTCCATGAGACGCACACGCACGCACGCACACACACACACACACACACACACACACACACACACACACACACACACACGAGATGCATTTAGAGCCGAGAGGGAGAGAGAAAGATTTGACACAACAGTAATGGAACGTTGTGAATCAGCGTGCATGGAGATGGAGGTTTATTTTTTCTCCTATGTTTCTTTCTTTGGCACTTTCCACGAAAAGGGTACGAAATATTGTCTAAAGTGCTCTTTTTTCAGCTAAGGATCAGTGAATGGAGGTGCTTAACCTTCAGAAAATGTTGATCGTCTATCTTGGGAGGTCAGGCTAAATATTATATGAGCTGTTTCGTTGCATCTATATTATATGAGGCTTCCAAAGTTTTGCAACACTTCAGTTTGGGACATGTCAGAAGTTTAAAACCCTGTTTATTCTACAATTTTTCTTAAAAAAAAAAAAAAAAAAAATATATATATATCTATATCTATCTATCTATCTATCTATCTATCTATATATATATATATATATATATATATATATATATATATATATATATATATATATATATATATATATATGTGTATTAACAGTAGTCTTGATAGTTTTGTTGTTTATATTTTAAGATTTATTAAATAAATTTATTGTGCAATAAATAAATACATACATATATGAATGCTTAGGCTCATTTCATTTTCTCAGTTGTTACATGTATGGATTGTACCTTTTTGCAATTTTAAATAATGCAATAAATAAATACATAAGACTGAGAAGTCAGGTTCATTTAAAACATATGAATGAATATAGTTTATAAAAATAAATAAACAGGTTAAACGTCATACTAAATTTGTGTACAAAGTTAGAAAATGAAATGTGATATTTTTGTTTCTTCAGCATGAAGCACAAACTCCTATCATGCTGGAAAAAATATAGAAGTTTAGATCATTTAAGTCATTATGGTTATTCTTATATTAAACATTAGCGCTTTAAACTGATGGCATTAACTGCAAAACAGCTGCCTTTTTGTGGATCTAATGCTTAAATAATGTGACCTTCATTGACCCTTAATCTTTTTTCTTTTTTTAAATGACAGTATGGCTGTACAATTTTAAATGATTGTTTTGCATGAAATGTAAAATAATAAAAAGCGTCTACACGTACTTGGACAGAAAACGTAGATAGTTACTTATTCACTTTGATTCACTTTAATGTCATTAAATGACTACAGAGGTTAAAAGCAAAACACATACTTAAAGTATGGCGAGTTACCATGTCTGGCGCAGTTTGTTGTTTTCAATGTCAATGTACACAAATGTATGTTAATCATATTCAGATATTAGCATATGGCCTCTTCAAGACAACAGCTACACAAGAGGTCCAGCGACTCTAACATCACAAATGACCCGTGTACGATGTACAAAAAGAAAAAAAAAAAAAAAAAACCGTGAAGTAGGTATCCAGCAATTTACAATTGAAATGTCTCTCAGAACTTTCCATTAGCTGGTTTGAATGATTCATTGGAGAAACATGTTTATGCAATCCCGTCGAATTCGATGCGATGGGAATATAAACTGCATCTTATCTATCTCTTTGAAGATTCATCTAAATTACGTTTTGAGTGGATCGTTCGAGTGTTGAGTTATGAACTCGGCTGAACCGCTGAAAACAGGAAGTTACACCTGTCTGCTTTTCCATACTCTCTCTCTCTCTCTCTCTCTCTCTCTGTCTCTCACGCATATGAACCGAATGCTTTTAGTTTCGAGATGCCGCGGTAAATCAAACCAGTCCTCTAGAACGAGACCTTAATTAGGTGCACATCTATAACGCGGTTTAGGCCTGCTCGTTCTGGCACGCGTCCTTGTACGATTTGCAAGTGCTGTTGGGAATAAATTGCGAGAGCGTGTTGTCAAACAGTGAGTAAATCTAATAAAGCCATGTGAGCAGATGTATGCGCGCTCTCAGATCAAATTCCATTGAAATTCACAAGGCCTCCTTTGAAAGTATCATAAACAGAGTCTGTTGACCCAGAAAGGTTTGAAGGAAGTTGATGGTAAATGAGGGAGAATGTTTGTCTGTGTTTGTGTTCAGATATGCAAAGCAGACGAGGCTTTGAAAGACAAGGAATGAGGTACGTGCTCACAGCTTTACGTATGAAACAAGCTGTACGGAAGTTTTACATTTTCTGAATAAAATGTGAAGGATGTGCTAGAGTATTACTATGCAGGTTCTTTTGTTAAAATGACTTTTAATAGCTGACTTTCAGCAAATAAAAGCTAATAGTATTATAATTGCAAAAAGTAGATAGATGCATAAAGGAATGAATGTATATATATATATATATACAGTATATATATATTTTACATCAGTCTCAAAATCGATATGGAAAAAAAAAAAGATTTTGATAGTCCATTTTCGACATTCTACTAACTATAAGTAACTTTGTAACTGCAGGGCAACTAATTATCATTCATTTAAAACTACATGCATACTAACTAGTTAACTACTAGTTAGGGGTTAGGGTCAGTAGTAGAAAAGGTTGGTGAGCAAATGATAATTCTTAATTGCTTCAAATATTTCTGAGGAAGAAACACAATTATCTGCATCTTAGATGTACGTTTTTATTCATTTTTACATTTTCTTTTAATGAATATCCCATGATAAAACACTGACTTTTCGTCAAACCTATGACTGAGTTATGCTTTTGGCCATGCATTCTTATCGTGTCCACCTAGAAAAAGTACGCCCTGCGTGGTTTAGGGAATGGTTCAATGCAAGAGTTCAGGGGTTTGTTTGGGTCTCTAAGCCTTTGTACTAGCATAAGCAATAATAATAACGAGGCTTTCTTTAGCAAACGTCATTAATTACTCATGATGTCTTAAAAGCCCGCATGAACCAGATATTAGGGACGAACCTTGCACCCCCTGCTATTACAGTAGAACAATGTGCAGATGTAGATATCATTGGTTTTCTGCATGCTGCCTGTTATTTTGCAGAGCGTCTACAATGAAGCGAGGGTGTTACCGTCCAGCGGAGGGTCAGCCAAACCACGACACGCCACAATCATCAGCCATCCATTAACAGCACATAAATGGAAAGTCTTTCACTGTGGATTCAGTTCTTTGTGATGTATCTGTGCTCCGGCCATCGCTCATCTGTCTAGATAATGAGTGTTGGGCTGCTCCGTAGGGGCTTTATGTCCTATCGGCTCGGGTACGAGGAAGCTCCTGTCAGACTCGCAGTGGTTAATGGGGTCATATTCTGCTCTTTAATAGCTTTTTTCCCCTGAAGTTCACTGATGTACTGAGTTTTGCCTCCTGAAATGTAGTATTTTTCGCTTTACTCAACCATTTTACTCATTCAGTATGAGACTTTGAAAAGGCATTTTTGCCGCAGGGTTTTTAACACAACCCCTGAGATCAGTGTAAAACGCCGATTATTAATACCATTTTAGTAATCAACTTCATTTAGTCACCTTACGTAATTTATATTCATCATAAACCAAAATGATGTGTTTCTCATGCGTCGTTGGTGTATGAAGTATGTTTAAAGTATAATGAGCAAATGTATAATAATGAGCTAAATCTAAAGGAAATTTTTCATCAAAAGTATGACTATACATTCTAGGCATGCAAGGTTTGGTAAGTTTCATTCTAAATGATTTTATTTTTTCAGTTCAAAAGAGTAGAAACTCCCATTTTTCATGTTATGTCCCTTCAGAGTTTAAACTGTAGCCTGTTAGGCATGGCTGCTAGATTGTGTGGTTTGTGTTTCAGGAAGAATGGCCGACCCCTGAAGAAAACTGAGAGACAAACCAACATCCCGGAATGTGGATTGCACTGTTTGTGTATCTGGCCGCCATGCCGCCATACTACAGATTCCCTGGAATGGTGAATAATCTGATTTGCGTACTGATACACATTCAAATTGAATTCAGAGTGCTGTGGCTTAATGGTTAAAGGTCGGTGCTGGTGAAGCTGTAAGTTTGAGATGCAGAAGTGGAAAATAATGGATTTGCACCAACTATTGCAAAACTGTCGGACTGTTAGATCCAGCTGATTGAGAGTAACCATTATATGCATGTCTGTGTCTGCTGAAATTGAAGTCTTGCATATGGTGGTTTGTTTTGCACAGGCAAGAAGGATTCACAAGAGCTTGAGAATATATATATATATATATATATATATATATATATATATATATATATATATATATATATATATATATATATATATATTATTATTATTATTTTATTTTTTTTTTATTTATTTTTTTTTTACATTAGCATTTAGTAACATGTTACTTAATGTTAATGTAAATGACAACTAAAATATTTTACAAAACTCTTATTTTTTGCAGTGGCTTATATATATATATATATATATATATATATATATATATATATATATATATATATATATATATATATATATATATATATATATATATATATATATATATATATATATATATATATATATATACACACACACACACACACACACACACACACACACACACAAACCTGAATGTAGTTTGAGTACAGTTTGACTTGGATAAAAATGTTTTCCAAATGCATGAATTCCCTAAAGCGTTTCCTTGAATTAGAAAGAACAATATTGATTCAAGAAAGCAACAACCAATGCAACTGCATCTGCTTCTAAAGGTTCTGTGGCTTCTGACCGAATGAAATATATGAGCTTTAATTGAGGAGGTCAAGAATCCAGACTTGGAATGCGACCTCTGACCTCTCTTTGAGAGTGAATGCGAGCGACGCAGCGGGCATGGAGATGAGGTTAATCAGCCCTCGGTCCTTCAGCCGACACGTGCTCGAACAATCCCTTCATTGTGCCTGAATTAAGCAAAAGGAATTTGATTTCACTCGTCTCTCTACTGAAACCTGGCATGGAAGGTCACTCCCCCTGTTCTTGTAAGACGGAGAAATCAACCTGATGCGGCCTGAAAGAGCGGATCAATTCCTATTCACGCGTTAAGCCTCCCACAGTGAGAAGGCTGGAATTCAAGCCCAAATGTAATTTAGCGTACGGCAGTCAAGGGTGAGTAATATGACAGGAAGGATGGTGATTTAAACGGCTTTTACATGACTGGAGCACACCCAAAGAAAGACTCCAGATTTATTGCCACCAGTTGAGGTGATGCATTGCTACTTTTCCCCCTTCATCCCTCAAGGCTGTTGCACGGCGGCCAATCGGTGGGTTTCTAACTCTGAGCTCAGTGTTGCATCATGTCTAGATAAACGAGACAAATACAGCAGGCATCAGGGTGGTCGTGGCAACCCGTTCCAGCACCGGAGGAAGTCTCAGAGATTCATTTTTCAGTGCATTTCCTTCTTTCTGTCTCTCGGCTAGACGGACATGTCGAAACTTTCTGCGCGTGCCGAAAAAAGTTGGAGCGCTTTTTCCATTCTCACATACATTACTCAGATGTGACTGTTGCATGGGTATTGCATTATGAAAAGTTCAGCACATTTCGTTTTATGAAGTCAGTAGTCATGTTTTTGCATAAAGATGGCGGATATGAAGTGGAGAGCTTTTTTTAAAGGATTACTTTACTCGAATTAAAATCAGCGCAATGTCTGACTTACTTCTGTGAAACTATTATGGGTTATTAAAGGCTCACATTATGGTTTTTGGAATCTAAAATGGTTGACATACATTCAAGGTCAAAACACACTTTCATTGTCTTTATAATATGCATTTATTTTTGTCTTATTTGTTCGACTGTGCTTGCATGATTTGTGCTCGCAATTAATTCATAAGTCAAGCACATTACATCATGATCAGTAACAAGATGTGTGTGTATATATATATATATATATATATATATATATATATATATATATATATATATATATATATATATATATAAATTAAATTAGTATTTAAAATGAATAAATATTTTTAAAAATAGCTGATCCCATGCCACCACTATTAACGACACAAAGCAACAATATCATTGGAGTTTCATTTTATTTATTTCTTCTAGTTGTTTTTTCTAGTTGGAGTTTTCTAGTTAAATTTGAGTTAAAGTGGCGGATAAAAATAATACAGCTCTTCCAAGGCTGCATTTATATGTATAGGAAAATACAGTAAAAACTGTAATATTATAAAATATTATTAGAACTTTAAATATATATTTAAAAATTATTATTATTGCTATTTTCTTTGTTATGATAGCTGAATTTTTAGCATCGTTACTCCAGTCTTCAATGTCACACGATCCTTCAGAAATCATTCTAATTCGATGATTTGCTGCTTAAGAAACACAGGACCTTAGCCCCGGCCCACAGTGACAAAACTGTAAGCTCTAATCATCAAAATTAATTTAAATTTACTTTACATGTAATGAATATCATATATACACAAAAGTTTAACTTTTGAAATAAGTTTTTCACAATATTCAAATTTTTTGAGATTGCACCTGTATATATTTTTATACAACCTCACGATTACTTTTAATCAGTTGAACGTGCCCTTGCTAAATAAAAGTAGACATTCTTTGAGAAAATGACTATTTATAAAGATAGCTATTCTGGTATCCACCATAAATAAATCACAAGATGCTCTTTAGCACGGTAAACAGTGTTAACATCTTCAAGGAAATGTCAACCTAAGTGCTAAACCACAAAATCGCACACCCTCATTAAATGCTGTTCTGCTTTCTGGTTCAGGTCACCAGCAACAATAACAGTCTGAATCAAATTGGATTCCAGCTGAGACATGTGAGAAGAGCTTTCGGGCTGCATGCTACTTTAAAACGCTTCCCTCCGCCTGTCTCTGTTTCTCTTTCCGTCCAGAGAATATAAGTTGTCTCATGTGATTTATGGAAGCGTGAGTAACAGGCTAATCTGTTGGGCTGGTCAGTGGTTGGAGGTCTTTGTGTGTTGGCCCCGGGCTCTGTGGTCTTTAATGGCTGAGGCTCCGCGCCATCATCTGCTTTGCATTGGCGAGCATTGCATTATGGGGTCACTGAGGTTCTCCTCTTCATATTCTCCCGTGGTTTGGAGGGTCTTCACGAGAGCGTCGTGCATATTTGAGACACGCTGTGCATGCTGAATGAAGTGTGCGTGAATTTGCGTGTGCCGCCTGCGTTGTTTGTACACCTGATTGATTAAAGGAAGTATGCAAAAAAAAAAAAAGGTAACGGAACAAGCATGCTCGAAAACTAGTGATGAGCACAATTTGCATGATGCAGTGTTGCAGGCTGTTTCTTCGGGTCAGTTCCTAGAGGATGCAGCACACAAACTTTATCTGGTACATTGTAGTGCATCAACATTTTTTCCACTAGCTCAATTGAATTTCTGCACTGCCCTGCACAATTTTCTGTTGGGACAACTGAAAAAAAAATTTTTTTTTTGGGCCAATGGAAAAATTTAGATGCAGCAAATAACTGGAAAAGTTTGATTTGGGAGGTCTAAAATTTTTAGTACTGGTACTGTACAGCATTTCTCATATTATGATCTAAACACCTAAACTAAACACCTAAAAAAACAGAAAGGTTGCACACTATTTTAGAAGACCCTATCATTTAATTACTATTATATATATATATTTTTTTAATGTATATTTTTCATTTCAAGATTGTAGACTAATTTCTTATATATCATTATATTGATATATATATATATATATATATATATATATAATATTATATATATTTTTTTATTGTTAAAAACTGTATTACTGCTGCTGTGAGTAATAGAAAATAGATGCAAACATTTCTTATAATCATTATATTGATTAAAATATATAAAAAAAAACATGCATGGTCCTTTACCAGCGTGCTTTAACTGGACTGATCATGAAAATTTCATGCAAAGATGGAGCAAGTGCTTTTAAATTCAGCCTATGGCTTGGAGTCTTTTTCATGTAAGGATGCTGCATTATCAGGACTTTCTCTTTGTAGTCTCATCCATATACAGTGGTTTTATCGGGGATTCTTGCTGCATGAGATTCAGCGCGTGCTCAGAGAGGCGAAGGCAGTGTCTCATTGAGAGGAACAGTTTTTGTACAGCTGAACGCTATAAAACCTGCTGGTGCTGCCATAATTACTCAAGCAGCTATGATGCATTTGGACTGCATAAAAATGTGCCCTGGAGCACACAGGAAAACATGGCTGTAACCTCAAAGCATGTTCGCCTGACAACAGAAAGAGAAAGAGTGAGAAAGAACCTGAATGAGAGAGAAAGAGAGCGAGAGAGAGAGAGAGAGAGAGGAAGTCCTGTGATGACTCAATGGTAAATTGATTTGGGCTTCGAGTGGCAGGAGCAGATGAGTCAGAGTTTCCACTGTGACCAGCTCTACCTCTCCTTCTCTCTCTTTTACTATCTCTCTTTCCCTCTTTCTCTGTTTGCATATGTCTGTACGTGAAGGTGCGCTTGTTTGCACAGCGTGTGTGTTTGCATGCGTGTGTTTCATTGTGCTGAAAACTCATTTATGTATCTGCAGTGTGTAATGTTACTTAATGTGTTCAAATGCTCATGCACACAGTGCGTTTGCTCATTTATGGTGCTATGAATCATTTACTTGGCAAAATGACGGTTAGGAAGAAAAAAACCATTTTTACTGTTTATTTAATAATGCAAAGCCATTTCAGGCAAAATGAAAAAGGTAATTGCAATTGCATTTCATCACATTATCCTGACAGGCAATATGAAAAAAAAAATAATCAGAAAACTAGCAAATCTGAATTTTTTTTTTTTCAGATTTACATCTGGATGTTAGTTTTGTAGTGTCTGCCATGCAATTTTGCTTTTTCTCCCACATTTCTGACTTTTTTAGCAATTGTGAGTTTATCTAAAATATTTTTTTGTTATTAAAAAAGTAAGAATTGTGAAATAAATTGCAAGGAGAACAACATGAATTGGGAAATAAAAAGTTACATTTGTCTTTTTTATTTATGCATAGACTGCAACTTGAAATAACTTGTTGCCCTGCTGTCTAAAAAAAATTCAACTTAGATATTTTAGTCGTCATTTACATTAAGTACATGTTATATAATAGTTTTAGCGAAGTAACAAGTAATTTCAAGCTATCGTTTTTTACAGTGTATATAACGTGGAACACGGAAAAAAATATATTTGAACTTTAGATTTTCTGCATGCAATGATATTTCCTAGTAATACTGTTGGCAATCACCATAAAACCACAGTATTTTTTTATGATATGTGCGCTAATGTCTTTTAAAACCAATTTTAAATGAAAAATCTAAGCCATTTGTTCTAAATCATTTTAATTCAGCAAAGCTTTAAAATGGACCCCAAAAGTGATGTAAGTGATGAATTTGCTTATTTACAAAACAAGTGCGTTTCGTCTTGTGCAGATGGATCTTAATTTGGATCTATATGCCGACCATATGCTTTTCATGTTAAATTCATATCACATTTATCTCCATGGTGAGGAAACTGTATGTGTGGCCTAAAGCTTGTCTCATGTGGGACTCTAATCTTCTGATTTCATAACTAGTTGACCTTGGAAATATTATGTCAGAGATGGTTTATGGCCGTCAGGTTGTTTTCAGAGTGATCATGAATCAGACGTGGGTGGGTCACGAACGCTCTCTCTCAGAACGAGAAAGCTCTGGGTGAGTGAGTGGGCACAGCAGCTCTGAATCTGTGGGCTGAGGCCACAAACGCTACAAATAAACACGGGGGGGATTTTCACTGAAATATAAGATTAAAACTGAAGCATATTTGGACCATTACCCTGACATGTTACAGCGGCGTCATAATATACTCCATATGAAACTATTCTGAAACTGTTCTCTTTTTTTATTAATAATTGTGCATTTTTCGGATTTTGATAGATTTTTACATTTATACTGTACATTTGTGTATGTATTCGCTACTACCTTTCCAACCAGCCACCGGGTAAATGACAGTAAACTATATTTTTAATAGTCTCTTATACGCACTAAAATGGCATTTAATCAGTCAAAAATGCAGTAAAACAAACATGTGGACATGTTACAATTAATTGTTATTGTGTTAATGAAATATCATTTATTCCTTCAATGGCAAAGAAGCTTCATTACTCCAGTCTTCAGTATAGTATTTGTACATGCATAACAATATATATATATATATATATATATATATATATATATATATATATATATATATATATATATATATATGTATGTATATATGTGTGTGTAATATGTAATTGTGTAACATTTATGTAATTATAATTGAATGTGTGTGTGTGTGTGTGTGTGTGTGTGTGTGTGTGTGTGTGTGTGTGTAAAATATATAGATTTAGTTTATCTATTTAGTGAAAGCATACTTTCTGAATGGTAAACTTTTCCAAAATTAATAATAAATAGATACATGAAAAAATAAACTTGCTGGTCTCACTAAATGCATGCTTTGTTACCTTGTAGGCTGTAGGTAGGTACACACACACACACACACACACACACACACACACATACATATATATACATGCGGGTCTGTGTGTGTATAAAGTGTATGAGTAAATAATGACCTATAATTGATATAGTATTCATAGTAAATGATTCACTTCACCTGAACCTTTGATGCAACATGTCAGCTTCACTTATTTGGCAACCTCAGATGGCCACTCCAAACACACAGCGGGCATCTGATGATCTGGTCCTCCAGCGGTCATCCTGACCCGCGTCTACTGTTGCAATGGCAGTAATGGCAGCGCTCTGATAAGACGTGCCCTACATAGCACATGTGTGAGTTCTCTGTGAGATAAGCCCCGTCTGCATTAGACTCTTTGATATGGTGGCTCCTCTGATAGCATCTCGATACATGTGGCAAGCTGCTAACTGCGCCGACTTCGCTTGCTCTTACAGATGCAGAGATAACTGCGACAAAGCATCACCAGCAGGAAGAGCTCCACTTTATTTGGCTGTAAAGGTGATAAGGGATGCTCTGTTATTCTTTCCCCTTTGTTGCCACGGATACAGCAAATGAAATTAGTGAGGCGGGGATCAAAACATGACATGTCGAACGCACAGTGTTTATCTTTAATGCTCGCTGTCTGCTCTCATCTAATGTTAGATGCTGGGAAAAACTGGGCAGGAATAGACATATAAAGTTGAAAGTACAGTCTCATCCGTAACATATTTGCATTTGTTTAGCATAAATTGCTAAGAATAAATGAACATTTATTCTTGAGCCATGTTATGGTCGTATTAACATTCAAAAGGAGTGATGTACAATTTAATCTGGATTGGTGTTGAATGACTCAAAAAATATATTGCAATATGTTACTTAGATCTAAACAATTTAGAAAAGTTCAGTTGATTCATTTTTTTTAGCATTGCCACGATATGTATTGTCTCTCTAACTTGCGGTTTTGTTTTAAACACATTTTAAAGCATGTGTTTAAAGCACATGACAAGCTAGCTGTTTTTATCAGCTGCTTAGACTCTCAATCTGACGGCACCCATTCACTGCAGAGGATCCATTTGTAACGGCAAATGCTAAAATGCTAAATCTGTTCCACTGAAGAAACAAACTCACCTTAAATAGCAGTCGGTGAGTACATTTTAAGAAAATTTGCACTTTTGTCTGACCCATTGCTTTAACTGCGTGACTGTACTGTAGACATGCTATAATCAGTTGCAGTTATACATAAAAATGTAACATCATCATTAGTCACCGATGTAATTTCAGATAACTGTGGGAGGAAGATCTGTGTAGACAGAAAGTAACCACAGCCTGACTGTTGTTTAGAGCTCTGCAGATCCCAAATGCCATTTGCAGGAAAGATAGACAATACCAGGCTATTTTAAATGCAACTAAATGTGACCATGATATGCTCATGACTTTTAAGATATTGATTTCAGCCCTGCTTCGCTGCAATAGATGCATTAGCAAAGAGAAACCAAATCTGTTGTTTTATAAAAGCTATCAGTGCGGTTTCACTCACGTCATCGCACTTCTTTCTTCTAGTCACATTGTAAAAGTCGTTTAGCGTGATTTAGTCAAGTACGTGACATTAACCTTTGACAGCTCGAAGGCTTTTACATTAGAATCCTATGGAGTAAACCGTGTTTTCAAAAAAGTCCTCAGCGCTTTTTTAAAACTCAACCACCGGCGTCTTTTCGAGTTGAAAAAAGTTCTACTTAAAAAAAAAAAAAAAAAAAAAAAACCGCATTACGTCAAGCACCCTTTTGGCAGTTGACCAATGACCAAGCGAGTAGCGAGATCTGTCGTTTCCATAGCAACAAGAAAAAATGGAGAAGCTGCCGATAGATGATCGTACTAGTCTCGGAGCACAAGGAAAGTCGTTGTGAATCGACATTTTCTTCCCCGTTAATTTCAAAAGCCAACGCGAGAGCCAACTTTTTACGCTTTCTTGACATTTCTACAGCACACCACGCTAGGCTACTGTTGCAGCTGTTGCTATAGCAACAAAGACGCTCGGCTGCTTTTTTGCAACAGACGCTGCCAGCAATTTTATTTTTCTAAAAAAGCACTCTCGTCAACTTTTTCTTGTCAGAAAAGACGCCAAGTGTGAACACGGCCTAAAAACGCAACATGCCAAATTATGAATTTCTGACACAGTTTGATACTCAGCATTGAATTAAATGGAGATTATGTAGCTCCGGGTTATTTGGCCTTGTGTTAGAGTTAGTGCTGTGGTTTATGGGAACTACAGTTGGTGTTGGTCCAAGAATACATAATCACATTGTGTTCCAGAAGGCATCAATGCAATTCTTTCTTAGTCTTACTGCAATCACTCACTAGTGAACAATACTGAAGGAATGAGATTATAAAAACAGAGCGCAAAAAATGGTATAACATGCCTCTATGGAAAATAAAAGAAAGTCTTTGTGGATTTTATCCACTTGTTCCAGAGAGAATATGATATTTTAATTAGGTTTTATTATACACAAATTTTGATAGGCTGTTAAATACCATTGTATTGGATAAACTGCACTTCTAAGTTACAAATCTAAAAAAGCAGGGCTGTAATTTCACCCAGTCATGCTGCAGAAACAATCAGTGTAGTTCCATCCAGTCATACGGTACACTAGGTTCTCCGGGGAGTCATATTTCAGAATGGGCTTCTTGGCATCCGGAGCTGTTCTGTTTGAGAATGGAGGCAGGCCACGGGCTGGATGAGTCATGGTCATTGATGAAGAGCTCAGCATTCAGTTCCTGTGCAGGAACCACAGGATGTACTTTATGTCTCCATCATAACACACCTCTCACTTATACATGAACAGAGCGTTCTAGAACAGCTACAAGAATAAGCATGTACAGAAAATCTTTTTTTTTCTTTTTTGTACGTATGTAAGATGGAACATATGCGTCTTTTTATTTATTTTTTTTTCTTTTGTATAGTATTTATATTTTATGTACATGTATATGCACATAATAACTTTCTATAATTAAATAGATTAATAATCATAATTGTATTATTATCTTATTATTAAATAGTACATAATATGATATAGTTTATATTAATGTGCGTATCTATCTATCTATCTATCTATCTATCTATCTATCTATCTATCTATAGCTGGGGTATATTTGTAACAATAGCCAAAAATACATTGTATATATATATATATATATATATATATATATATATATATATATTTATGTATGTATAATTTTAAATTTTTTTATTTACTAGGACCTACTAGGATCTAATTTTCTTCATACATTTTTAAAGGTCTGTTATATATTTATATGATGACTTTTAGAAATGACTTTCCATCTTAAATAAGTTGTTTTGCTCAGTCTGGTCTCCTAATAGATTCTCCAGCGATTAGTCACTATAGCTCAGAAGGCCAGTGTTGGCACAGCAATTATGCTGTCTCAGTTATTACGCTGCCATCGCCATTGTTTTTGTTATTTATTACAGAGGCATGATAATTATGTTGACAGTACTGTTTCAATGGAATGCGAGAGACCAAATAGTTAAGGATGGTAATTCTCCACGGAGACAATCAAAGCCTCTGCGGCCGGCCGAGTTCTGGTGCGTGTCAGCGCTATACTCGCTCTCAAAACAAAATCGATGCAAATGTTCCCTTTGCACGGCAAAGTAACAAATTTGTATGTTTACTGCACCAGTATTTCATTGCGCTTTATTGCTTTTTGTGTTTGTTTTGCTGTTTTCTTGTTTATCCTGGCCAGAGAAACTTGGCATATGGTGCGATTGCTGGCCGCTGAGCTAATACTGGTGAACTTCTCTTCTGAACGCTCGTTTATCCGCCCCCGTATAGCCTGATTCAGTTCGGCCTCTGCCCGTGCGCGATGGCACATTGAGTCGAACGTTATTGGAATCCATTTGCTTTATTCACTTGCGGCGACAACAACCATATCAAAGTAATAACAGCGAATGCCCTCAGAAGTCTAATGTGATTTCCACTATGGCGGTTCAATATCTTTCCATGCACAATAGCAGAACATGCCGTGGCAATATGAAGAGGGGAAAAAAACATCTCAGGCTTTCTTTATTGCCATTTCCCATCTGGTCTCATCTCTCCTGTCTCGTATTGCGTTTGACCCCGTCTTGATGGTGTCAGGGAGATCACAGCGTTGGTGTATTTTGACAGCGTTGCATTTCCTCGGCAGGACATAAACAGGTGTGATGTGTGTGGAATGAGGCGTTTACATGCGAGTTAAGTCTGACGAGGGGACGGTATGTTGTTTCCACCGCTGGCACAGGAAGGGGAAAATTCCTATGGAATGACATCTCATTGGTAGGCACATCAAAGGCCTTCTGAGAACAGAAGGAAACAAACCGAACCCCCCGTTCACATCAGATTCCAAACAGATGTTATTCAGGACAATTCAAACCTCCTTTGAGAGTCGTTTGGGACATTTGCCATTAAAACCCCTGATCCGAAACAGGTATTCACTCATCGCTGGTTCTTGAGTTCTGCATGGGTCAGATGCTACGTAAACGCAAAAAAAGCACGTTTATGTATCAGTTAAATGTTCATTTATTTATTTACATCTTTACGTTCAAATGAATGCATTACAGTAATCTCTCATGCTTACTAATTCTGCATGTGTTTGATCAAAAATACAGCAAAATGAACAATATTGCGATATATTATTTCATTTATTATTTATTGTAAAACGTAATTTATTCCTGTGATGCAAAGCTGAATTTTCAGCATCATTACTCCTCTTCGGTGTCACATGATTCTACAGAAACCATGAATATTAAATCTTAGATCTTATTAAACCTTATTACATCTTATTATTATAATGTTGAAAAGAGGTTAGCTGATTTGCGGAAACGTGGAATACTTTATTTTCAGGATTTCATTTCTGATTAATAGATCAAAAGAGCAGAATTAATTTGAAATACTTTTTTGTAAGAAGAAAAAGAATATATTGTCTTTCTTTTTGATCAATTTGGGTATGTGTTTTGGTTTATTTATCATTTTTAATCTTAAGTTAAAAAAAACATAATTTTTGCAAGTAATGTCTTCTGCTGAAATGTAGGAATATTTAAAAATAGAAATATTTTATTTTGAATAGAGTGATAATGCAGTCAGAATTTATATCAAGAATATTCTTGTGATCATCATTTCAAAGCGGCAATTCTGCTATTTTAGAAACCAGTAGTAGGTAAATTAGAAAGACTTGCTTTGTCTCATGTCTCAAAAATCAGTGAAATAGTGAAATTAGCATAAATCCGAGGGAAATGAACCTCATCTTCATGCTGAATGGCATTTTAAAGCACTTCTAAAGGTGCTGACTTCACATTTTGCTGCAGCAAAATGCCATTCATTACCATGCAAAATCTTATCTTGCTTAATCAACTGTTTCTAAGCAGCGAAATGTCTTTCGCCTCTCACAGGTATCCAGCGATGAGTATCTCACCATCAAACGAATCGGCCTTCTTGAAAGAGAAAACCACAGAGAAGTTCACACAAAGATCACACGACTCCTTCCTTACGTGAAACGATAACGCGGGCCCGCCGTATTAATTGATACTTCAGGGCCTCAAAAACTGGTGTAGTTGTGTAACAGAGTGAATTTAAAGCAATTGTGTTTTAAATGATTTGATACGTATTACGAGAGAGGTTAATTAAACACGCTCCAGGCTGCTCTTTTTACCCAACATAGCTGCGTTTTCCACTCTAAACCACCGCGTTTTCATACGCATTTCTTCAAGGCATGAAAATTGCAGCTAGTTATGCTGGAGACATGCTCTTCTAATCATAATTATGGTAGCATTACAGTAATTTAGGCTCAACAGTTCGTTAACTGGCAGGAGCACATGCCACAGGCCTGTTTTGATTGTACTTCTGGGCTCTTGGCTGGCTGGATGAAACGCTTCTTATTAACGTCAGCTGCAATAGCTCAGACGCCGTCGTGGATCCTTCCTCCAAGTGAAAATCTCCCTCTGGAGTCGTCGCTGATGGTGGTTAAGCGCTAAAGTTTGGCCCCGTCTCCATCCATCAGGGCCGACGCGCTGGTGATCTCAGCAGACAGGGACTTTCTCGCAGTCGCCGCGGCGAACGACGAAAGCCGCTGATTAGGTTCCCGCCATAATGATGCTTGATGCGACGACATTATCTTATAGCTGTGTGGTAAGAATGATAAATCACAAATGAGATCTTTATAATAGGTTCCGCTAGACAGAAGTGAGTTACTGGAAGTTGTTTTGTCCTGCTGCGTTGCGGATACTGCTGAAATATGGCCTTTTGCAAATCGAAAAAATTGTGCAATCAACATTTTATCAGTCATTTGCGCTGTTTTTAGTATTGATGACTTATATGCCTTTAAAGTCTTACAGATATTTCTTATCAAATGCAAAGACTAAATAATCTGATAATTCATTTTATAGCTCCATATTACAGTAGTATAGTAAAAAATAATCATTAATATGTGATCACAGTTTTGATACATTCATTTTTTATACGTTCACTTTTTATATATTATTTTTATGTTTATGTAATAAATTTTTTAATATATTATGTATATATATATATATATAAAATACAAATAATAAATTATACTGTATAATTAAAAAAAAAAAAAAAAAAAAAATATATATATATATATATATATATATATATAATATATAATTTTTAAATTATTTTTTAAATCTTTTTATAAATGTAATAACATTTTAGTTAAACTTTTAAGTAACTTTTTTTTATGTTGTTAGTTTTAGCTGACAATAACAACAATGCATATTTAAGGGTTTGTCTTTTTTTGAATAAACCAGCAATTGTAGATGACGTTATAGCTATGAATCACAGTTTTGTACCTGCTATTGCTAGTCAGAGGTGGGATTTTTGTTACTACACGGAATTTTACTGCACAAAACTAACCAGGTGATTCTCGCTTCGAAAAACAAAAACTTCAGAGGACTGAAAGAGTCAACAAATACAGAGTTGTTTTAGTATCACAAAAGACAGAACATCCCTCTACTGTGGTACGTTTGTAAAGCGCTCTATATTTGTTGGGTGGGTTTCTTTGAACCTACAGCCATCGTAAGATCAATGTCAGACGCTACGTCTGCCACCTGCACTGCTTCAATAAATGCCTTTACTGCCAGGCTTCAAACGCAAGAGTCAAAGAGAGTGTGTGAGTGTGTTTTTCTCGTGCCGTCTGTCTGCATGGCAGATAGTAACAGGTCACAGCTCGACTGATTCACACATTAGGATGGCATCGTTTCACAGGGAGTTTGATGAAGACAGAATTGTGCTTTAATATTATATGTGTGATCAAGGGTTAAGGGGAAAAAACAGATGAAGAACTGAGTCTGATGGAGTTGGAAAGAACTGGGCACAATCTACTGGATGATGAACTGAAATAACAGGCCAAGGAATTTACTGAACTGAAATTCAAAGAAACTTTAGGCACATGCCAATACAGATACACGCAAAACATATATATCTTTTATATTAGTAGTTGTAAATAGTATGTATTAATATAAATATTGATACATACTGAAATATTTATGTATTAATATATTTTATTGTATGGTTTTGACTGTTTGGTTTTTGACTATTGTTTGGTTTTAATGTTAATTTTTCTTCTTAGCGATTTAGTTTACCAAAAAAATGAAAATCCTGTCCATAGTACTTTTTCCTACTGTGGACGACTGTGGAAACAGCCTGGTTACAAACTATCAAAATCTGCAGAATTCAAACAGGTCTGGAACTACACAGAGGTGAGTAAATAATGACAGAACCATTCCTTTAAGTATTTCAACTTTAACATTTTTTTATATTATATTTCGGTACTTAAAAATGTTCATCTACCCGTCCGTCTGTCAAACAAACAGGGTTTTTCGGCTTTTCCCAAAACATTCAAATGAGAACATCTGAGCCAAAATTCCATTTGTTCCATTCCGTATCTGCGGTCACATGCATTTCAACTAAACATTTAAATTTGAGTTCAAAATCAGGAATTAAATTGCCATTCCCAAACCTACCTTATACATGCTTAACACTTTTGATGGATTACCCGGCAGGTGAAATCAACTCCTACTCATAATTTTCTGTTTTGTGTCACATTATGATAGAAAAATGTGTTGCAAATGTTGATTGATTGACGGTTCCGCTCATTATAAAGAAATACAAGACATGCTACATGCGTTTCAGTGGTTTGTTTCAGGTGAGTCATATGTACAGACATGTCCTCGTGTGAATTGAATCTTGTTGCCACGGCATCTGTGTTAGCGGTATCTAAACCCGGTGCGAAATGTTTTAAATTAAATGCATCAGTTAGCATGTAGAGCTCGTGCGCTTGATACGGTAAATCCGCTCTGGTCGAGGGATTCAGACTCCTTTTGCCTTTTTCCACAGAATCTGTTATTGAGTTGTGAGCTTATATTGCCTCCTGGACTTGTTCGGGGTTTCAAAGATCACAGCTCTACAATGAGACCTTCCTCCCAGCCTGCATTTTTATGCCATTCCTCAAGCTTTCAGCGAGATTCTACATAATGTATTAAAGCTTCTCTGCCTGTCATTTATTTATATCCTTTCTGCACACATTTTCGCTCTTTGGGGCGTTCGTACAGCTACAAAATAACCGTGTGTCATTTGGCAGCCTTCCTTCATTAATAACCATATGTATAATTAAATATGACAAATGTATTTTGGCGATGCTGTTGGTCCTCCCCGATGCCTGGAGCACAGCTCTTTCATGTTTTTGTTTGTCGGACTTTTTTGTGTTGTTATTCATCCTGCGTGTCTGGAATCTGAGTCATCCTGTCAAATCCGAGTGAAGCTATATGTTTTTTTTCTCCCCGGCCTTCAGATTTCTTTCCAAAAGGCTGCAGTTTGAAAATGTCCCCTGGATCTACAGAATCAGAGGACTGGACAGAAGTTAGCCAGCCACAGTATTTCACATAAAGTTTCTCCGGTTGCAGAGAAGCCTTCGTACACTTTTTGAAATCTTTGTAAAAAAAGTTGTGGTCTGAAAGAGATAGCACATGCTGTGAAAACTTTCCACCAATTTCAGCTTAAGTTGCTGCCTTTGATTTTTCATTGTACAATCAGTCAGTGTTATTGTAGTAATTATATACTATTGTATTGCTTATTAATATACATTTTTTATATTTTTTGTTTGTATTTCAATTTAAGCTTTAGTAATAGTAATGTTTTTTTCATTGTTCTTCTTATTGTAATGATCGGTTTCTAATTTCAGGCTTTATATTAGTCAACCCACAAAAAACAAAAACATTGCATAAAAAAGTTTTATTTAATAATTTTCCTGTGGAACATCTTTTCATATCTTGATATTTATGAACATGACTGCATTAACATGAAGAACGCTGGTCTTCCTAAGAAGACATATTTAAAATATCTTTTAACAAAAAGATTCAGTCCGGTTTAGAACAATATGAGGATGAGCAAATGATAACTGAACTATCTCTTCAAGCTTCAAAAATGATAAAACGATTTGCTCTTTATTACTCACAACTCCGGTCTGGTTGTAAAAATTAGAAGATGATTATCAATGAATAAAATTTAACTTTTTTTGTTGAAAAAAGGATTCAACAAACAGAATTCATTTACAGAAAAACTGACAGCATGTTTGCCTCAAAACACAACCTGGAAATGATTCGTGTTCAGTGAGATTCGGCAATTTGAGGTGATGTGAGAGTTATTGGATATTAGTCTGAAATGAAGTGACAGTGCAACGCTTTTTTTGGTTTGATTAAAAGTTCAAATAATTGTTATATTGCGAGTTTTGCAGCCTAATACCGTTGGAGTGTGGTAGCTAAAGGGCTAGAGTAATATGTTTAGTTTTCCAGAGCAGAAAGCAGGTTTCTGCACCCACCTCGAGGCTTAAAATATAGAGATAGAGACATTTCCCAGCAGCAAAATTGCTTCATTTTCTCAGGAGAGAGTGCCATTGCTGTAGGGGGTTAATTAAGATTTTAGCCATCCACGCTGACCTTTGCAAACTTCCAGGAGTGATCATCTCTCCACTTCCAGGCAGCAGCCACATTTCCCGCTTTGAAGTTTCCCAATTTAGTAGACTTTAGCAGAGAAGAGAGTTAGAAATGGGTCTATACTGAAAAAAGGCACTTTGGTATAAAGATAATCCCATTTTTACTTACACATTTGTGGTTGCATTTCTCTGTGTGACACAAAGTGGTTTGACCTAAATATGGGACTATATCTCTGCAGCCTCCGTGCACTGTATTTGGGTCTATTAGAGAGGGGGAAACGCAGTAATTTTGAACCCAATCTGCAGAAAGAAGTTAAACCCAGCTTGGGAAATCCTGACCCACTTTGAGTTGGAAATAGTCAACGAGTATGAGGAGTTCACCCAAAAATAAAAACGTGCTTAAAGTGTACTCACCCTCGGGCCATCCACGATGTAGATGCGTTTGTTTCTTCATCGGAACAGATTTGGAGAAATTTAGCATTACATCACTCGCTCACCAGTGGATCCTCGGTAGTGAATGGGTGCCGTCAGAATGAGATATAATACACAAGCAATTCAGACTAGTCCATCAGTCATTGCCTTGTGAAGTGAAAAGCTGTGTGTTCGTAAGAAACAAATCCATCATTAAGGTGCTTTAACTTCAAACCGCCACGAGTCCGTAATCCTAACAACACTTCCTCCAGTGGAAAAGTATTTGTTTGGGACTGTTTTGGCTTGTAAACGGTGCTTGATCTGAACTTCTCTGTCTCCTGATTCAGACCAGACAACTTATTGCCTGGAGAAAGCAATATAACGAATAGAGGATTGATAATTTAGCCAAAAGTAACTGTTTGAAGTTAGATTTCTTACTTGCAGGTGCATTTTTGCTTCACAAGATGTTAATCAATACAGTTGCTCAGTTGCTTGCGGATTATTTTTATCATCAGTTTGGACTCTCATTCTGATGGCACCCATTCACTACAAAGGATCTATTAATGAGCAAGCGATGCTGAATTTCTCATGTGTTAGGTCTCAGAGTGAGTAAAAATTTCCAGCAAGCTTTCATTTTTGGTTGAAATATTCCTTTAAGAGCACGGCAAGCTACTTTTTTGGTAGCTGTTTAGGGCCTGCGGCCCGTGATTCTGGAAGAAAGGGGCTGTTTATGTGACAAACACGATCTCGTGAAGCGTGGGCAAACCGAGGCCATGAACTGCAGGAGAAAAGCTACCGGCTCCCCCTTTTGCAGTGTTATGTCAGGGGGTGGAATCTGTTTGGAATGAACAGTTCTGTCTGTGTCTCTCATCCAGCTGTGTGCATTCCATATGACGCCCAGCATTCCACAATGGAGAATTGCTCAATCCTGTATTCACTCACCTTCCACCCCCCCCCCTGCTTACTCGGCGTTGGGAAAACAGTTCAGGAGCTCAGGAATGCAAGTGGGAAGCCACTTTCTCAGATGAACAAAATAGGAGAATCGTGACCGCTTTACATCGGGCTGCTCTCGTGATAGGCCTGCAGTATATCGCCCATTGCATTTACATAAAAAACACAATAACGTAAACGCCTACGTCTTTGGCAGCTTCTCGTACATTACGTGGTGTGCTCACGAGGTGCTGGTTCAAACTTATAAAAATCCCTCTACAAAAAAAAAGTTTAATCTTCAGATATGTCCTTGTTAAGGGATATGTGCCTTTGTGCATACAGAGGTCTGACTGCTAAATATAGACTGTGTTTTTCAGCAAAAGTGTGCACCCTTACTTTTCAGAGAAAAAAAGGGAAATATTCTGTAGATGGAAAAATCTCTGTAAAGGTTTTTTGTGCATATCTTTTTTTCTACTGTGTTTTTACTACCTTTTCAAGTTTTTTAAGGTATCTAATATTTTGATATATAGTTTCCACGATCTTTTTTAAATTTTATAAATTAAATGTTTGTTGTCAATTGAAAGTGTGTAGGCCTTCTTGCATTATTATGCTGTTATTTTACGATTATACATTCAGAGGCATAAAATGGTTTTAAAATGACAATAATATCGCATTTATGGGGCAATATATCACACAACAAAACGTTGTTACCGTGACAGGCCTACACAGTGAAAAAAAAATAAATCACAGCATGAACATGCAGTTATAAAAAAATACAAATTTACATTTACATTAATCATTTGGCAGACACTTTCATTCAAAGTGTCTTACTAAATAAAAGCAAACAGACCAACGAGAGAACAACAATATATAAATGCCGTGAAGTCTCAGTTAGTCTAGCACAGTGTACAAAGCAATGTAGAATCAAAACCCTCTGCTAAATCTTATATAGCGAAAATATAAAAAAATGAAAGCTAATTTACAATGAATGAAAAATAGAAAAGCATCTCAATATTATATAATCCTGGTAAACATGAATGGTGACCACAGTACATTGCCAGTTTCAGCTCATAAAAACCTACTGCATCGCTTTAAAAGTCCTGTATAGCGTGCAATATAGACTGCAAGTTGCGTGGAATACTTTTATGATCCTTTTGTGTCCTTTTTTGAGCTTGTCGCTCAGCCTTTGGTTTCCGCGCACTTTCATTCTGTAGATGAGAGAGGTGTCAACACTCCTCACCAAAGAAACAGAGTAAATCACATACATTTGAAATTACACGAGAGTACGTAAAACACATCAGTTATCATTTTAGGCAAACTATCCGTGTAGCATTTCAGCCGTGGGGCACATAAATATCTCACTCTACCCACCATTCACTGTTACATACAATACAACACTTTGTGAATGTACCAGTGGGAGGCACAACAATGTCATTCATCCAAAACACACAATTTAAAAAAAAATTCCCTTGATTCCTCGGTGTTCTCCTCCAGTACGTGTAATCAGTTTTGAAATTCAACACCAACTCGTACAAATCATGACATTGTGCAACAACAATAACAAGTCTTGATACAACTGGAACAGATTATACGCAGACATAACAGACAGCAGGCATTTTGTCATTCATCAGTCAAACTATCAGATCATAAAACTTACACCACTTCATCAATACGTCACACCAAATGAAAGAGTACATGATGTATCTGTTCATGTGGCGGGTACGTGAGTCAAATTTAAGTATGAATTCATTATCCTGAAATTTTAGGGTACAACAGCATAATGTGTTTTGTTAAGGTCTTAATATTTTTTTTTATATAACCTATTATTTTAGGGCATGTTCTTTAGTCTACATCTTTTTGGCGATATGAATATAATCTACCTAGAATGAATGTAATCTACAGCATGTCCACACATCTGGTTATTGTTCAGAAACACTGTACAGAAATCCTGCATCTTGCAGGGAAGAGACATGCTATTAACATGTGAGGATTTAACCCAGTCACCATCTGGCCAACAACTCCATTTCAGACTTCTGCCTGCAGTATATACATGACCGGTCAAAGGCTCGTTCATTTTAGAGCAATAGTTTGTAGATTTTTGTCATTTGTATTAGCTTTTTTACTTTTCTGAACCACTAAAATGTGCAAAATATAACTGTGAATACAAATCCGTAACCATGAAAAAACATCTTCTACTGTAGGTTAGCACATTTAGGCCGAATGCGCAAAATACAGACGCTAGCAAATATAAATCGCATTTGCGTGTATCGAGCTTACGTTTGAGATCATAAACATAGAAACTAATATAATTACTAATCATGGAAAAACACAAATAGCTATATGTAAAGTTACATTAGGCCACAGGTTACTCTGAATGGGTGAAATATAGACGCGTGTAAATACAATTAGCATTAGCAGGTAAAGCAATCGATTTGGTGGTTAAGTCACTTTGTTAGGATAAGAGTAGTATGCATACACTAGATGAAAAAATAAACAAAAACTAGATACAAGTTAGTCCGAATATGCCTGTAGGCTACAATCACACAAATACAATTACAATGCTATAAAATACAATTTGCGTGAAAAGCTAGCCATCGCTGCTTCAGCACTTCTGTTAAGATTAGTATGAGTCAGTGCATTTCCACACACAAACACCAGGTGAAAAAGGAAACAAAAAATAGATTGGGATATAGGTCAGTCTGAATGCTTAAAATATGGATGCTTGTGAATATAAATCACGTGAGCATGTAACCGATGGCCGCTTCAATGCTTCTGTTAGCAGTATGGCACGGTGCTTGTAAATATACAACCCAGCTGAAAAAAAAAGTTAAAATTCAGCCTAATTGCTTGGCTGGTTTAGGTTGGTCAGCAGGGGTTTTAGCCACTTCCCAGCTGGCCAGGCTGGTTTTAGCTAGTCAGGCTTGGAGACCAGCTAGAACGACCAGCTAGCATGAGTCTGACCGGCCTGGCCGGGCTGGGAGATGAGAAAAAACAACCTGCTTCCAGACCAGCCAAAGAGCCTAGCATTTCTTTTCAGCAGGGAAGTACGAGATTTGTGTAGCTGATTTGTGCTATATAAAGAAACTTGCCTTCCCTTGATGAAAATTTAAACTCAAGTTTAGTCAAAACGGCCAAAATATATATTGCAATTATGAACTGCATTCACGCAGCAGATCGCTAACTATGAGCGACTGTTTTCTGCTTAAGTGTTTTGTTGGAGTTATTGCGCACTGCATGCACAAAACGCAAGAGCTAGATAAAAGTCGGTTCAAATGCGTAAAAAAATGTATGCTTGCGTCGCAGATATAAACGTTTTTGCATGAACGTGTGACCATTGCAACCGATTGCTTCAGTTCGTTAGAGCCGGTATGGGAGAGTGCATTGGCAAAACACAAAAACTAGATGAAAGGTTAAATAAAAGTTTGTCTTCAAGTTAGCCCGAATGGGCAAAATATAGTCAACACTCACAAATACAACTCGCTTACGTGTCTGCGCCGATTGCCTGTGGGCAGGGCGCTGACCCTTACGAAAATTAGACGTGGTTTTACTACAAATAAAACCAAAAAGGACATGTTTGCTATAGTTAAACCGTGATAATCACAAATTAACCATGATCTTGCAACAATAACCTTAGCGGCAATCAATATATCAAAGAAAAACATGGTTCATTTCCGTAGGGGGACTGTTGCGCTGTTGGCGTCCCAAGTTCGAACCCTCCTCTTCCCCACTTTGCTTCCTGTCTACTCTATGCTATCCTATATTAATAAAGGAAAATGGCAAAAATAAATCTTCAAATATAAAAAAAATAGAAATGGAATTCTGCTAGAATGCATTTATTACGAAGAGCATCTATCGTGCACGAACAAAGCACTAGAAGCACACATCTCTAATATTTAAGATATAATTATTCTATGTTAACGTATATAATATTGTTCTATGTTAACGCCTTTAAGCTAAGTGTGCAAAATTAACCTTCATTTCAAAAAGACCACAGAATATACACACATAGCCCATTCAGTAATCATCACGGTATTGTATTTAATCGCAGTTTCATGTCATTTTTGCTTCATTGCACAAACTAACTGACATTTAGTCCTAACACACACTCCCCCCTAGAATTCACCATATCGACAGATAATTTAGGGTGCTTCAATTAAACTCCAAGGGCAACAATTATCTCACATGACTGCACGGATGGCTCGCTCGCAAGACTGTGGATGTGTCAGCATCAAGCGAGCGGCCAATGGGAGCGCGTCTCGGCCGTGACGTCAGGGGGGCTGGTCGTGCGCGTGGAGAGCTCCAGTCAGTCCCGCGAGCGCAGTCAGTCAGTCAGTGCGTGCAGCTGACCCCGCGCGTTCAATGGACTAGGTTCCCAGCCACGTAAGTAAAAAAAAAGAAGACGATGGTGATAATGGTGTCTTGTTGCTGAAACAAGGGATAGGCCCGGGGAGAACGTCGGCCGTCCCCTCTTGCCTTTGTCCGAATCAGATCCGAGCGCCGGAGATCGTCGGAGTTTGGTTGCTCGCGAAGAGGAGGACATCTACTTCCCAGGCGTAACAAAAGGCGGCTCGCGACCTGGAGGAAATTTTTTCCTAGCCATATTTGGTAGATGCACGGACGGGCTTCGCGTGGGGATCCGCTCGAATGAACACGGAGCGCCCTCTCAGGATATCTAAACCCGGCTTTTAATTTAATGCAAAAAAAACCCCCGTTCTTTACCTGCTGCGCTGCATCGGCCGTGACGTCACAGCCTGTACATTACATACACCGCGCCGATTCACGCGTTTTGGGCTTTTTTTTTTTTTTTTTTTTTTTTTTTTTGCAACCGAACCGTGCTGTTCTTTGAGGGCACGCTGAGCATAGAGGTCACAATTCATGCATGCACGTCATCGCATGTGTGCTCAAATGACGCCACATTGCCGGTGCAATTAACGCACATGCATAAGATCATCATTACAGTCAAGGGGAATCGCCGCTGCCTTCATGCCCAGTGTTAAATAGAGGGCATCTGTCTGTCATTCACTTCCAACCCCCTCCTCCGAGACCGTCTGAACCCTCCTGATCTGGACGAACCTCCTCCTATACTCATGAACATACAGAGATCCAGTCCCATTAACATTTCGCGTTATGGGAGATCGAGGCACAAAGCACACGACTTTGAGGAGCTATCTTGTCTAAGGACTACAGAATCCAACCAGAGTTTCAGTCCCAATTTAGGATCTCCCAGCCCCCCTGAGACCCCTGACTCCTCTCACTGCATTTCTTGCATTGGAAATTACCTTTTGTTGGAGCCCATTGAAGGAGACCACGTTTTTAGAGCCACCCACCTGCACAGTGGGGAAGAGCTCGTGTGCAAGGTAAGAAACATGTCATTTTGGAACGGAACACTCATGCAATTGCATCAGCTATAGATAGGGATGTGTGCCAGACATGCATATGGCTTACTGCATTCGTTTTGCGAGGTGTCTATTGGTGCATTATCAAATGAATGGCTTTTCTTTTGTGATTCATCAACAGTGACATCAAGTGATGAGTTATAGTCACGTGCAAAAAAGCATGTGGGAATACCCCTGAAGTGAGTGTGTGTGTGTTCATGCGTGCGAGTCCACATGACTTTGAAACATAAGACACTCTGAATGGGCTGACATGGGCAGAGAGCCATTAGTAAGAACCTCTTATCTTCTGATGAGAGAACGGCCTCCGATGTCCACCACTGTCGTGTTATATTTAGCCCGTGTCTCTCTCTTTTAGGTGTCTGTTACTAAGCAACATCAAAATTCAGTGTGTGTTTTGGGGACTCTGAAATGCAGCAGAGGTGTAATGCCTTTCGACTCGGCGTTGCGCGGATTTACGTTCTTTTGTTTCAGAATTAGGCATCGTCTCTGAAGATGCCAGTAGCGGGGCTCTTGTCTTGGGGGGGCTAAGACTTTTGCACGTTGTTGGGAAATCGATGACTGCTTCTAATTGAATTCAAAATGCTCTCTCTCTATCCTCACAGGTGTTTGATATCAGTCGATACCAAGAGTCCTTGGCCGCTTACTTCGTGCTGGGCACCCATGAGAACATTAACCAGATAGTGGAGATTCTTCTGGGGGATACGCGAGCGTACGTGTTCTTCGAGAGGAGCCATGGCGACATGCACTCTTTCGTTCGCACTTGCAAGAAGCTGCGAGAGGAAGAGGCTGCCAGACTTTTCCATCAGATAGCATCAGCTGTGGCGCACTGCCACGACAACGGCCTGGTCCTCAGAGACCTCAAGCTGAGGAAGTTCGTCTTTAAGAACGAGGACAGGTAAAGAAGCCACTGTAAGGTTGTAGGGTTCAATCAAAACGTGCGCATAGAGGTTTGTTTTGCACAGACCGCACATTATGGTACATTACCCGTGTGCTTTCCAATAGAACAAACGTCATTGAAGCGACCCTCCCCTTTTTGAGCTGCAAATAGCTTAAATAGTTAAAATAGTTCATTTACGATTGTGAACCACGAATTGCTCCTCGCAGTTGTCATTGGCAGCCGGTATCCGGGGACGTTCACATTCGAGAGAGCACAGGATTGGCCTCAAATTTAGATTTTTAAAGCCAAAAATGGCTTTTGTTGATAGTGTAGTAATATATAAGGAAGCGCTTTTCACGGAGAAGTCGCTTTTAAACTAATGCAGCGAGTTTGCAAGACCGGCTTAAACCATTGCGAAACTTTCAGCCTCGCGCAAAAATTCCTAAAACTACCCAACTTAGCTAAACAGCAGTAACAATGACCGCAGCGCAATTTTAAATCAAAGATGTGTACTAGATTTTTAATTAACTTTTGGGTGAGTAATATCATATAAACGGCCTCCAAAAGCCACTCCAGTTTTGTTTTCATGGTTTCTCTAATGATGTCATCGTTCCTTTTCACGATATTATGCAAAATGTTGTGGTTTTGCCATCTCATATTTTTCAGTGATACCATCATGGCACCACGGTTCTTTTTTGTATCTAGTTTTATAATGTATGCACCACTACAAGTCTTTATTCGTTCATCCGTATAGGGCTTTAAGTGGTGCGTTTACGGTATTAACCTAATCTGGTTTTAGGCCGGAAATGTAAATGCATGATTTTAGAGTCAACCACAAATGGACAATATATACTTTAACGCACATTTCAGGCCATTTCAGTGCAGCTGTGTATTAGTGATGCACTGATTATTTATTTATGTTTTTAACCAAAACCGAAAGTTAAATTTTAATTGAGACAAAAAGAAAGTTTTTTAAGGGTAGTTAAATTGTTGGGTTCTCATGTAATAGAAGACACAGTAAAGTTACAAAACGGTAAAGCACTTGATATTTTAGCTACACCGTATATATCTTGCTACTTCAGCATCTGCTTTGGTCATGGTGAAGTGCATAAAACCTCTCACAGGTTTACCTGTTGTGGCTTGTGCTCATTCTGTGCACGAAATATATAGACGCAGTCGGAGAAGTGATAATCAATAATCGTGGTTTCATCCATTAGTCAATATATACTTTTTTGCTGAATATTTTTGATTGCTGAAATTTCAGTGCATTACTATTTTGCATTTTAGTGCAAAAAATATACTTTTTTTTGTATTCTATTCCCATGAAATACCTTTCGTTTTTGGCTGACATCAGCAAGCCCTGATCATTTTCGATCTCTCCGCTTTGTTTTTAGTGAACAACATCAAATCCCGTATTTTTTTTCTATTTGCTCATCCTGTTTAGCTCCCCCCAAAAAAGCCGTTGCGTTGAAGTAAAATGGTTTTGAATGGCATTGCGTGTTAAGTTTTTATAAATTAGCCTGCCCATATGTTTGGCAGACGGATTCGTTCTGAAATAATCCCAAGCCTGCGTTATGAATCTGGGTGGCCTTCCCGTTTAAGCTAAATGGCATTTGCCCCAGTGGCCAAATGAGTCAGCTCAGCTAGATTCCCTCTGGCTCGCTGGATGGAAATGGAGAATGTTGCCCGGTGCTTTAAATGTGAGCTCGGTGACCTTACTGTTCCCATGCTCTGTGGTCTGGTGCGTCAGCCGTCCACCTTTCACTGAGTGATTGCAGACGAGCTCAAGTAAACGTGGCCAAGGGTGTTGAGTATTACCCTGGCCAGAAATCAAACACCAAGGGCGCACCAAGATTGGAACCAGAGAGGAAAGCGAGCCAGACAGAACTGCATTCCTCGGCGTAGTGGGTTCCTGACCTGGTTATGTCACGAAGGACACTCGTAACGTTCTGCCGTCGCATGCTAGAGACCGCAGTGCAGTTCGTCCGGAATCGCTCCCTAATGCACCAGCGTGTGTGCATCCACGTGTCCTCCTCCGTTGGTGTGGGCCGGTGTTCTTTGCAGGCTCTTGACCCGGTGTAACTCAGCCGCGTCGTGGAGTTGTGACTCACATATGCTGCATGTCATTAAGAGAATATTTCGAGCATGCCGCGTTCTCTCCGCGCAGCGGCGCATAGAAACGGGTCGAAAGTTCAGGTCAGCGAAGGGCCATCCTGTTCATTTCTGACCTTCAGGTAATTTAGATGCCCTGCAACCTTTCCACGCGGCAGGATACCGCTTGTCGTGAAAAATAATATGACTATTTTGAGCTCCGAGGATTGGATGTTTTGCTGAGACTCAGTAGGCGTACGGTTTCATTCGGATGGTTTCTGATTCAGAATCTGAGTCACGAGGCAGCTTGCAGAAGACCTCAAAGATGTTTTCCTTGCATATGTTGTTTTTTTTATTTTTATTTTTTGTCTTCGTAACTTGGGCTTCAACGTTGTAGTTAGTCTCGGCTTTTTGATGAATAAGCAGGGAATCAAACTGTAGTTTGAAAATACTGTAAGCAAGCTGTACAAAAGTTTGGAGTCGGTAATATTTACTAAAATGTTTTTTTAAGAAAGCCTGTTATTCTTACACAGGCTGCGTGCTTTTATTAGTTAAAAATAATAATATAAATGATTGAATTAACTACTCTTAATTAAAGTGTAGTTTATTGCTGTGACGTAAAGCTGTATCATTACTCAAGTTTTCAGTGTCACGTCAGAAATCATTCTAATATGCTGATTTGCTGCTTATTAATGTTGCAAACCATGGCGCTGCTTAATAATTCAGTTGAAGCCATGATAAAGTTCAAAAGAACAGCATTTATTTGCAATAGAAATCTTTTGTAACATTATAAATGTCTTTACTGTCACTTTTAAGCAGTTTAATGCATCATTGCTGAATAAAAGTATTAATTTAATTCATTTTTTTGCAATATTGTATCTAAATATAAATCTGTCACTTGTTTTTAAGTTTATGATGCAAAACGATCACTGAACCATAGTTACGAATCTGATCCGTGAACATGACTTGCCTTAAATCCTGATCAAAGGATGTTATAAAAACGAAGAAGAACAGCGAAGTTAGTCTGACACGCTTTTTAGAAAACAAAACCAAATAAAAGTGTGATATTACTGTAGTAAGAGAACCATTGCAGATTGTCGTCATATGTATGTTTCATGTTTTGCATTACTGTACAAATTGCAAGATTACAGTGGAAAAACTAAGATCACAGGGGAATAGTGATGGTTTAAGGAATTCCATCTTTGGTGTGGCATTATTCCTGCTTTTTATAATTCCCGGAATGAATACCAGATTTCCCTCTGGATTAGACTGGCAGGAATGTCCCGAGGCTATCTTTATATTGCTTTTTATGCAAGGGATTTAGAGTCCAATATGAAGAGGATATTTATGCTTTGCTGTCGAAAAACTATAATAGTAGAGGAAAATAAGATTTGAAAGGTTTTTTTTTTATTATTATTATTTTGGACTGCCAGATTTGGATACATTAGTTTCTGTTAAATTGATTCTCTTTTTTGTTTTTGGTCATATCATTTTTTTTAATGATCTTGAACACAGCTGGAATTTTGCTTCATATAATTTCTTTTACATCTTTATTTAAAAGCAACTTTTTCAGTCTGTTTTATGTTGTTTCAGTTAATGTATATTACGACTTTTAAAGTGCCCATATTATAGGTTTTGAAAGGTTCATGTTTTGGATTTTGGGCTGACATATAAATGCATGGCATGCACGGTCAAAAAACATTTATACCTTATTTATTTAACGATTCGCAAATGACTCAACTGTTCAATCTTTCCAAACCCCTAAGATGATTGTTTGATTTCGGTAAAAGCAGTGTTCGTGAGCTTTAACGCTACAAAAACGCCACCTAGCGGCACAGAATCAATTTGCATTTTCATGCAAGTGAGCAGGCAATGAACACGAAGTGGCTTGGGACTCGTTTTAAAAACACCTCGTTTCAACGATTCAGAGTCGACTCTTTCTTTTGAGAGGCAATAACTTTACGCACTGTGCTTTTTTCAGATTTAGTTTTCATTCACTTACAGCTGTTACACTGCATGAAAGCTCATTTAAAAAAAAAAATCTATAATAGGGGCACTTTTCGCTTCATTTAATGTATGTTCAAAAACGTTCACAAAAGACGTTCCATCTACAATTTGTTCCATTTCATTCATGTTTTAACATTTATAGTGTTTAGTGTTTACTTATTTTTTTTTTTTTAATATGTACGTCTTTGTTATTCTGTCTTTCCCAGGAATCTTGTAAAGTTGGAGAGTTTGGAAGACACGTACCTTTTAGAAGGAGGTGACGATTCGCTCTCGGACAAACACGGCTGTCCGGCCTACGTCAGCCCGGAAATCCTCAACGCCAATGGCAGCTACTCTGGTAAGGCGGCGGACGTGTGGAGCTTAGGCGTGATGCTCTACACCATCCTGGTGGGCCGCTACCCGTTCCACGACGTGGAGCCCAGCTCGCTGTTTAGCAAGATCCGGCGCGGCCAGTTCAGCATCCCCGAGACGCTAACGCCCAAAGCCCGATGCCTCATCCGTAGCATCCTGCGGCGAGAACCGGCCGAACGCCTCACCTCCCGAGAGATCCTGGACCATCCCTGGTTCTCAGCCTCCGGCGGTTCAGCCGCCGCCGCCAGCCACGGAAGAGGAGAGCGAGACTTGGACCAAATGGTGCCAGAGGCCAACATGGAAGAAGAACTAGAACAGTTCTTTAGCTGAGCACAAACTCGTCAGACATTATGCCACGCCCTTTTAGATTATCAAAAAAAAAAAAAAGAAATACACTCATTACAAATGGTGTCTATCGTTATATCTCATTCCGTGAAAAGACATGGTCTGGCTGCTGGACTTCTGGACGAAGCGCGTCGGGTGATGTAGCAAGACTTACTTCGGTTTTTCTTTTATTTCCGTTCGTTTATGTCTTCGTTTTACGTGGTGCTCACGAGGCGTACGAGTAAGCTACAAACATGCATTACGGCACAGGAGAACGCAGCCAAGGAACAAAGAAAATATCAGGCGAAACTGCTCAGCCTCTCCTGTTTCCAGCTCTGATTTGTCGACTTGCGCCTCAGTTACCCGTTTTCTTCGAATGCAAATCGTCGGTCGCGTCTCGATCTTATTTTAAAGCATAGCGTTTCGACAGCCCTCCAGGTCAACGCCGCGAAGACCATGTAGTTTATTTTTTGCGTTTGGATTCATTTCGGCTGCATTAAGAATGATTTGTGTTGCATTAAGCTGTTCCTTTTACTATTATTGCTGCTTTTTCCCGCTCTAACCATAACTGAAACTTTCTCCGTGAGTCTTCAGAGAATAAAAAAACGTCAAGCACTTGACTCGCCTAGGCTTGGAGATCCTCTCTGGACTAGTGTCATCTATTTAACTTTTAGTTGTTTTCTTTTGCTGGAGCAAAATTTATGTTCTTTTTTTTTTATTTATAAGGTTACTACTACTATATTTAAAGACAAATACGTGCAGGGTTTTTTTTTTTTTTTTTTTCTCCGTTATTTTCTTAACCGCCAGTTTTCGCGAATATTGTAGGCAATATAATATTGACACAGGACAGGTTTGAGTTTTTGTATCAAAGTTTGTCCCAAGTTGGAAGGTCTACGATTTAACGTCAGTGCCAGTAATCACGCACCCCAAACGCACGCCGACCGTACTTTTTTATTTGTCATTTTTTCCTCTTGGTTTCGTTCTGTTTCTTTGCATTTGACTCCATAAATATTAGACGATATTTCTACGACTACACCGTCTCGAGTACCTCATGTTAACTCTACTGCCTGCATAGGTCTGTGAAATGATCATGTTTTGAATGGGTACATGTAGACATGTTTCGTCGTATATCAATGTTACTTGAAATCGTGATTTATATCTAGTCAATGGCATGTGCCCTATGAATGCTTTAGCCTGCCTAGCAAGAGGGGAGTTCATTTTTTCAGTTTCGTTTTCTTAAAGAAAAATCTTACGAAGGATTTACTAGGAGTCCAATTGCGCTTAAGAGTTTCTTTTCGGTTTTTTTTTTGGTTTTGTTTTTCCTCTGGTCATTGTGCTTTCACTCGTTTTGTAGAAGGAACTTTTGCCTACCTAAGTTGGTGCTGATTAGGTGCTAATTTTGAAGGATGTTTTTCTTTTTCGTTTGTTCATTTTTTTTTTTTTTTTTTTCACATGTTTTCGAGGGGAGGGGGGAGTGCATGGTGGGATATCTGCCTCAGATGCTCTGATTGTAATGTAACAGATTTTTGGTGTTTTGTCCAGATTTATTCAGTAAATAAATTGTGAACTGCACACTGAATGCTGTATCTTTTTATCCAGTCTTTTATGCGCTTAAACGGACTAATAATATATTTATATTGTATTTCTGGCAATAATATAATATTAATAAAAGGGTTTTTGGTATGTATAAAAAAATGTAGAAATCACTTAAAACGTACTTGTATTAAGAAACAAGAAAACATTAAAAAAGATTAGTTTTAAAGAATAAAGATTTATTCAAAAATACCCATATTTAATGTCTCTAAAGTATTAGCAAATAAAAAAAAAAGATACATTAAGTTGCTAGTAAAGGTAATATTTTGCACCAGAAGAGTATTATCCCTGTGTGCATTATTTAATGCTTTATATTAAATTTTTATACATTTTAATTATGTATAATAAGCACGTATCTATGTAAAATAAATGTAATGCAAAACATTATGTAATGCATGCACGCACATTTATAATGCATCAAAATGGTGTCAGTTGTACTCGATCTATCTTTCAGCCTGCCACATATTCTATCACGACCCATATCTTTTTTTTCATAACCGTTGATGTTCATGGTTTACGTTCTCTGTCTAGTTTAGATTATTTAACGCCTTTGATCTCCTGGACATTAAGATGTGTGATAATTCTTATGCATACATCACTCTCTGACTTGATCATATAAAGCATTTTTGCCTCGGCAGATTGCTTGATTTCACTGCTTGACTGTCACTAAATCTGACTAAAGCCTGCTGGGAAATAATCCATCAAATACAGATTAATGTCTTGTGCATTGGGCCCATTTTCTATGATCTGCAGCTGAAGGCTTGATCTGACCCTGCAGCCTCGGTGTCATGTGCAGTCGTGCCATAAAACACACACAATGCACATTTAACAACCGTGTCCCTCGTGGATCCGACATCGATAGTCCAGCTGTAAAATGAGTGCGCTCAGAGGTTCGCATTATGAGTACGTTTTCTATTAAAATACACCCCGAGAGCCAACACGCAATATAAAAAAAGCTGTTGATATTTCGTACTCGGCCCCTCGGAAAACATATGCAAATACGTTCTTGTGCAAACACACCTCCACACTTCCAGAAAAGGGTGGTTTTTAACGTGGGCAGTAGCCATGCTGGGCTGAAAATAGATCAGTGCATTCGTGTGCCAGATGTGCATGCTGCAACACTTGGCCCGCGTTCAACTAACCGATGCATGCACTTCTGGTTTTATCCAACTGTGCATGCATGATCTTGCAGCAAAAGTGTCTTGAAGTAAATATGTCCATTTAGAAGCATCTTACCATTTTGGTTATAAGGTTGCTATAGGGAAATAATAAAAAAAATCTATTTCAGTGCGCGTTTATTTATTTACCAACGAGTTATGTCATTTCTTTGTTCTATTGTAATTTCTGTTTTTCATCTATATTTTTTATAACTAACCAAATTTATATATGATAGAAAGTATTAATATATACACATAAATCCAAAATATTAAAATATATACAAAATATATATTTGTGTATTTTTATATAATATATATTTATTTTCATGTATATATTATAAAATATAAATATTATATATATATATATATATATATATATATATATATATATATATATATATTGTTGAATACTACAAATATTTTTATGTGTATATATATATATATATATATATATATATATATATATATATATATATATATATATATATATATATAAAATATTGTTGAGTACTACAAATTATATAATGTACCGTATATGTTTAATTCAAAGTATTATTTGCTGTTTTATTGTATTGTCTTCAAAATTTACTAGCAATTTCTGAGTGAAACGTTTTCTAATTTTTCATTTTTTTACATTCAATTTTTGAAACTGAAGGATTAGTTGCAACTTTATTTTGCATTTAAAAATGATAGGAATACGTTTCTGCAGTTTTCGTTTATTTGTTTACGAGTTGCAAATGAACACGTTTTTTTCCTGAAGGAAAAAAAAAAATATTTCAGACGGTTGCAAAGGAGATTTTAAAATCAAATTTCCTGGAGCTCATTACTCAGACCCCATTTAATAAAGCAATCTACGGTTACTCTAATTAGCGTCCTCGTCTGATAAGAGCAAGCAATACTTCTGTGTGCAAATCCATACAAAACACCATAGTGTGTTCGTAAATAATATTTCTGGAGATAATCTTCTCTAATCGCTGCTGAGACCAAATTGAATATCACACTGTGTAAGACCCCATTAGGTTGACAGTTACTGCCCATCGTGCTCCTTTTAATTTGGCCCTGCACCACAGTGTGGAAGTAATGGCTTTCAGTGGGGCGATAATCACCTGAAACACCGGTCCTCTCCCGCCCCCTGGTGGACAAATGGAAACGGTGCTATATTTGCAAATATATTCGCAAATTAATCCCTTAAATCGCATCCGAAAGCCATTGTACAAGCCTAAATGTTCTCCACGGGCACTTTTCTTTGTTTTTTTGTATTTATATGACCGTCGCAGCGGTGTGAGCCATTCACAGCTCACTCGTTCCCTGCACACTTGCATTATACTGTTTTTTTTTGTATGTGTTGTCATTCAGGTAGTGTACTTAATCTCTGGATGCAGACATCTGGAAGAACAGGCACAGCGCGATTAGGCTGTAATAAAAATGATTAAAGAAGGCCGTGCGTCCTCAGGGATCGGTGCCGTTCGTGTCTTTCTACATTTCAAGCTTAGGTTACTGCTGAATGAAGAAAATGGTTGATCTTCAGAAACATTATTTTTAAAGGTGTAAACGTCACAGTGAAACAGATTCCAGATTTTTACTTATTTTTATTAATTTTTTACTAGAACAAACTGTTTTATTTTTATTTCCGTGGTTCTTTTATTTCATTGAAATTACTGTTATTGTAAATATTAAAAGTTCGCATTAATGTTATATATATTGGATGATACGCCAAGAAACGAAACTAAACCTGTCTAAACTTCTACTGAAACTCAATTCGAAAAAAAAGATTCTATACAAAAACGTTTTACATAAAAATGTAATTTAAATGTAACTTTCTTTAACATACGTCTTGATTAATCGCATCCAAAATAAAAGTTTTTGTATATATACATATATATAACATATATTTAGGAAAATTTTGTTTTATATATATATATATATATATATATATATATATATATATATATATATATATATATATATATATATATACATGCACTAGGTTAACCTCGAACTTTTATTTTGGATGCAATTAATCTCGATTAACACATTATATATCAGTTTAAGTCGTAAACAAGAGGCAAGAGGCAACGTATATACCAACATTTACTGGAAAATATGTAGTCTAAAACATGCATTATATTATACAATTATATATATATATATATATATATAAAAGAAAGTTTAAAAGATTTTACGTTTTTGTTAAAATGTGCATACAAAGAAAAAAATATATATATATTATATAATACAATATTTTGTATTTGTTAAAATATGCACACGATAAATAAACCAAAGAAAGAAGCAAACACTAGATTTTATTGACGTGTTTATACAAATGCACTCTGCTGTGTGTTGGGTCTGAACACCGACCAGAACTCAGGGGAACTTTCCGAGCCTCTTCTCTTCGCCGATCGATCGTTAGGCTGCCGTTCGGTCTCTGCCACGTTGCATCATTGCATCGAACGTTTCGTTTGAAATCGACGCGGCACGTGAGCGTGAGGCGCGCGCGCGCGCGCGAACCCGCGGAGAAGGCGCGGGCTCGAGCTCAGCGCGTTACAGATATTGGCAGAAATCAAGAGGATCCAAGCGGCCCGGCGGGGGCTCGACGGGATGGTGTTGGTTTTGCAGTGCAGTTGGAGCCGCTCCGTGTTTATTTCCCTTTTCCCGCCTCATTCCAAGACAGAAGCTGCTCGAACCAACTCTAGGAAGCAGGCCAGAGCTAACGTTTCATTTAGCGCGCGCTCCCCCCCCTCCGCGTGTTTTTATATCCTAAACAAAGCCTGCGTGGATGTGCCAGTATGCTGCAGCTTACATCTGGCTTACGGGCTTTTCATTATCCCGCGTGTCAATAAACAGATGAGCTCCTCCTCGGGACGGAGCAGGGGCGTTTTGACGACGCGGCAACTGTAACGGCAACGACCAATCGGAGCGAAGCAACCGGCGGCCGGCTAATTGCGGGCGAGGTGCTGCGTGTTTCGCGCGGTAACTCGACCCAGTCCAAACACCCCGAACAGACTCTTACTGCGGCCACGTTCGCGCCCTGAACTGCCGTAACCGTACTCCACTCGGTCGATCAATGACTCACTCGATCGGTTATTGAGTTTCCGGTTAATCCAGAGCGCAGACCTCACGTATTTGATCCGAGGGGAGTCTGCGCATGCGCGTGCGGTTTGCTGTGAATCGTTAAAAAACCACTAACTAGCAAGTGCTTTTTTTTCTTTTGAAAATAAATCATTAATTAGTAAAAAAAAAAAAAAATGATTTGCAAAACTTAATTTTAAGAAGTCAGCATATTGGAATGATTTCTGAAGGCTCATTTGACACTGAAGACTGGAGTTTTTTTAATTGTATTTTTGACCAAATATATGCAGCTTTGGTTAAATTTATTTAAGAAAAAGAGAAAAAATATTCTTAAATATTCTACTTAAACTTAATACAATATATACTGTTAAAATATAATAAAGTATATATATATATATATATATATATATATATATATATATATATATATATATATATATATATATTAGCATTTATATATTATTAGAACATTAGCCATTTATTATGTTAATGCCTTAATCTAATGCTTAATCCTACCCAATACCTAAAATTAACAACTACTATTACTTATTTAATTGCTACTATTAATAAGCTATATAAGTTATATATATATATATATATATATATATATATATATATATATATATATATATATATATATATATATATATATATATATATATATATATATAAATCTCACATAGTGTTTGGATGTGTTTGTCAATCTGTTATGTGGTATTGACCAATAGATGGCGCACTCACATACTAATTAAGAGCAGAGTGTATTTTAAAATGGCAAAGAAAAGCTTTTCAGAAATGTTAACACAGGAAGGATTCAAGACAAACACGATTCATAATGAAAAAGAAAAATCTAATAGAAACTGAAATAAAAGCCGGTATCCAGGAGGGCAAGCTGAAATTGAAATTAAAATAAAAATGAAAGATTTTCAATATCTTTCATTATTATTGTTATGCTTCGCCATCCATCTCTCGTGTTTGTGGTTGAAAAGCAATAAAAAGTTCCCTTCCTCTTCAGAGAAATAACTTTCTTTGTACTCGCATTAGTACATCATAAATAGTTATAATACTAATAAAACGAGACCTATTATATTAAAAGCGAACAGCTGGTAGCTCTAACATTTATATATTTTTGCAAAGTATAATGCATCCATTATGCAATATGCCAAAAAAATGTGTGCGTGCACCTAGATTTGACTGTATTTTATATTCTAATGCCCAAAGATCATTTCTGCATTTAACAAATGAATCCAGAAGCGAATGATCCGAGCTTATTTCTTTGAGCTTTTCTCTCAGCGTTGCTCCTCTCTCGCTGTTTTTCAGAGGAGAAACGTCTGAGACAAAGGGCAACCCCCCCGAGAAACGTGTTGAGTTTCGGCGCTAACCGAAAAAGGTAATTGCTAGTTTCTTCGCTCGTCTTCATCGCGCTGTTTGTCAGCCTCGCCGGTGCTTTTGCTTTTACGCGGACCGGTTAAAACGGCCAGCGAACAGCCACACACCAGTGACAGTGCTGGAGAGTGTGTGTGTGTGCGTGTATCTTTTTTGTCAATACGCAATTATCCTCCCTGTTGCACTTCCTCTAGATGGGAAATGCTGAAAATAGCAAACGGGAAGCATTGTCTCCTAATTGCAGCTAACGGTAGTCACTTGCCGTATTGATCGCACATTAGATGCGGGCTGCGGGAGGACGGTTGTGTGGAGTGGATTAAGGGTTGTCTGTTCCCGTTCTTAAAGCCTCCACAAAAGCCTCCAATTAACGTCTCGGCGCGCAAGGGGTTTTGCTGGAATGTTTAAGGACCGCTCTTCATCATGTCGGTGGTCGCTTTACGCGTGAAGTGCTCTTTTTTGAAACCGAGAATATCTCAAATTGAGGTTTAGGGCGTCCTCGATCGGCCTCTCGTGCTGTGCTGTTCTTATGGATGTTTTTACGCACTCACGCGCGTTAATGAGCATAACGCGTTTTTCCACACACTTTAGCATTTAGGCACCGCGAAGACAACCCCGAGGGCTTGTTTGAGACTCTAAGACGAAGTCCGGTATCTGATGTTTTTACTGAGACTCTTTGCGCGCTTTTATGGACAGCCTGCGTTGCAGAGATGGGAATGCTGATGCACAGATACACTTTGATGCAAAAGACGGCTCTTTTCAAGTTCGCGTTATGCTGCGTGAAAAGGAGCATCAAGGCACCGATGTACAAATACGTGCATTAATAGAAAAGTTTCTTTTAGAGTCTTTTCGAACAGCTGAAAACTTTTTATACAAATGCATCGGATCGATATCGATATTGGTTTTTAGCCAAAGCAGGAGGTGATGTCGTTCTGAAAGGCTTGCAGAGGTTTAATGCAGACATGAATCAGATGACTCTTCAGAAGTTCACTTTTTAATGTTTTTTTTTTTTTAATTTTTTTTATTTATTTATTTTTTAAAGAAGTCTGTTTTGCTCACTAAAGCTGCATTTAATTGATTAAAATTGCGAAATAATATCTTTTTTTTTTCTGTTTAAATATTTTAAAATGTCATTTATTCCTGTGATGCAAAGCTGAATTTTCGGCATCGTTACTATTAAAAGAAAATTCTAATTACTGTAAAATTAGAAAATAGAAAATAAATATAACAGCACAGTACAGGACAATAAAAATTTTATATTAGACAAATTATATATTTCACATATACATATACATATATACATTTCTTTTAGGATATTTATATTTTTATAATATTTTGTACAACTATAGATGTCTTTACTATGACTTTTAATCCATTTAATTCATCCTTGTTCACGTTTTTTTAAAGAAATCCCAAAATTCTGAATGGTATTGTGCAAAGAAGCTGTCCACCCAAAAAAAAATGTCATACTTGCTGCCAGTTATTTACTGTATTATTTTAGTACTGTACGCTTTTTAGTATATAAAATAATAAGCATACCCGATACGTCTTCACCCATGTCCGTCAAGCTCTAAAAAGATCCATAAAAGCAATCCATAGCTTGCGCAACACAGAAAAGCAACAACATATGGGTTTGAAGTGACACGAGGCTGAGTAAATAATGAACTGTTCCATTAACATGAGTCTGATCCTGTTTACAGACACGCTTTCTGAGGGACGGGAGGCAAAGGTCAGAGCCCAGCGGTACATTAAACTAGCCGCTTGCAGATGGATGAAGTTGTTAGTGAGCTAGAGCTGGACGATCCCACCATACAGGTGAGGCTTTTTTCTCCGGTGACCAATTATCTGGACGGCTCTGTCCGGCCTCTGTAATGGAACATGGACTAACGGGGCGGTCAGCAATTTAGATCTACGCGTCTTTCTTTTTCGTGCGGCTAATGAAAATTGAACTGTATCTGCAGAAAGCAACGGACCTTATAGAGCATTTGCAGGAAGCCCTTTGAATGCGAGAACGGCCCGTCTTTTTTGAAGAGGATCTATTTGTGGAGCTTTATGAAGAATTGCTTTAAAGTCGACATGAAACGGCATATAAAACCCGTTTTATTGTGACAGATTTTGTCTTTTTTGAGTGAAATAGAATTTTCAACAAGAAAAAAAAGGGAGATGGGACATGAGTGAATGCATCCGGAATTGATTTTTTAGTTTTTTTGATTGATTGAAAAATAATTCAACTGTGAATAATTGATTTCTTTCAGGAATTGACTTTTTTGTTTCATGTTAATGTATAAGCACTGTTTTTTTAAAAAAAACTTTTATGCTCACCAAGGATGCAATTATTTGACCCAAAATCTGTAATATTATGAAATATTATTATTATAATTAAAATAACTGATTTCTTCTTGAATATCTTTTAAAATGTAATTTATTTCTGTTATGCAAACCTGGAGTTATTACTCAAGTCTTCTTGTCACATGATCCTTCAAAAATTTTAATATACTTATTTGTTTATTTTTTTTAATGCCAAAAGCAGTTGGAAACCTCCATGCATAATTTTTTTCAGGCTTACGTTATACGTTTATTTAATGTCACTTTCAATCAACAGAATGCATCCTTGCTAAAAAAAAAATATTTTATAATTTTTTTAGTTTTAGTATTAAACTTTGTACGTGGTATGCGTGTACTTATCTATGCCTTTTCATATTTGTTATCTTTTTTTTTTGCTTAAATTCTCATTTTACAATAACAAATGTAAGTAAAACAACTGTTTCATATTAATGAAATGTCAGTATTTTATACAATTCTTTAATAGTTCCTTAAAATACAGATTTACTAATTAAAAACAGTCGATGCTGAATAGATTTTGCACCATTTAAAACTCAATATGACCGCATTAAATCATCAGTAGGATCTATATAGACAGAAACTACAACTGTAGCTCATCTGTAAATCATCTGTCAGTTTAAGATTTGTTTGTTGATTTCAAATTTATTACACCCTTCCGAGCAAACGCCGATCACACGAGACATTTGATTGAAAGATGTGAACATATACCACTTTTATTGCAGTGGCTTTTTTTAAAATCGAGCCTAACAAAGCGCAGAACCTAGACTCCTAATTGTACGTTCGCACGGAAAAACTCGAGCGGCGGTCGCTCGGAAAAACGCGTTCGGGTCCAGTGGATCCCAACGAAGTGTGGCGTTGCGCCGTGGCCCTGGAGCTGTTCCTGCTCAAACAGAGCTGCATACATATCCATAAATTGCAGGGGCGCTGTTAGGATGCCTACGTGACAGGGAGCGAATCAGAGAACCCGCGACCTCTGACCCGCTAGTTGTGGTTTATTATTAATGAGAGCAAACCTTCAATTTTTAAACATTTGCGATGTATTATATATGTGGGCTCCGATTGCCACTTTAGAGAAGAATGAGCAGATATCGGCGTACGTTCCTTCCCTTGGGTTCGGGAAAACACAAGCGGAGGATGCAGGGGGGGGGTTCAAGCAAGCCCTCGAGCTACTAATGGTTTCAGTTTTTTTGATAGAGCACGCGCAACATTAACCAGGAGCGTGCTGCTGAAATTATTAGCCGCTTTCGTTTAACTCGTACCTTTGACCTTAAGTTGTTACTGATTACGGCTTGTGAGAACTAACGGCCAGCCCAAGTCACAGACTTTACCGGGTGTTACTGCAAAGATGTTTATCCGCCGGACGGATTAAAACAAGTGTCATGTGTGTATAATTCATAATTAATCACCGTGCCACACTGGGCGTCAGTACCTGGCAAAAACCTGGCACTCTCTTTAATTGTACATCGCTCAAGGGAACCTGGGGTACGTCATCCTCCTTTAATCTAGTGCTTAAAACAACCTCCATCTGTTTTGGTCACTTTTACATTTGTGGACAGTCGGTTATCGAAAACGCGTTCGAGCTGAATTCGGGCGTATTCAAACACCGGTAGGAGTGAAGGGAATTACAGTAAGAAAAATGGCTGATCCCGAATCTTGTGCGGTGCTTTGTTTTAAACGTCTCTCATGTGTTGCGCTTGCAAATGACCATTGGAGAGTTTGGGGTGTGTGAAATATTGACGTTTTCCAAAGGAGTCTCTCACGCGACGCTGCATTTATTTGGTTCGGTAAAAACAGTAATACTGTGAACATTATTACAGTTATCTTGTGGCGTGAGACGTCTATTATAATGCAGTAAATCGCTGTTTGTGTCTGTGATGGCCAAGATGAACTGTCAGTGTCACATTGTCCTTCGGGATGAATTGCAATTAGCCCGATTTGATGCTAAAAAACATCATTATTCATTCTTTAACACTGAATCGGCATATTATAATGGTTTTTGAAGGATTATGCGACACCTAAAATTTGCAGAAATAAATGAAAAACTAAAAACATAATAAATAAATAATAACAGTCGTTATTGTTAGTATTATTATTATGCATAATAATATACACATTTGCTTATTATTCATACTTTATAACTATTATTCATATTTTGTAACGTTTTTCTGCTAAATGTTTTTTGTGGATACTGTGATGCTTTTTTTTTGGATTATTCAAAAATAAACCTACAGTTCATAATAAAAATCTTTTGCAACATTTACATGCATTCAGTGTCATTTTTGATCATTTCAGCACACTCTTGGTAAATGTGAGAAATTATTTCTTTCAAACACAAAATGAGATATCTGAACTGTACTGCATGCAGGCATTTGGGTGCTCATCTCATATTTGATACGGGTCGTTTTTAAATGAATGTAAATTACATGCAAAAAAAATCTTACATCTCTTTCATAAATTTCAAAGGAAATACGACTATGTTTTTCTAGTTTCGCCCTGCATATTTGTAGATGCAGTTTTTATGCCATAAAAGCATTCAGGCATTTTGCAAGATAAGTAAAACGCAATATTTGTTAATTCGCTGCAGTTGCGCGCTTCGCCGGTAGGTGTCGCCGATTCTCGCGCAAACGCGCCGCCGGGGCTCACGGCGCTGTAAGTGGGAGGCGCTTGCGTGGAGTAAAGTATCAGCTGGGAGAGAGCGGAGCGGCATTCACTCGCGTCTCTGCGCGCGGACAGCATCTGTCAACTCCCGGGACCAACTCGTTCCAGCGCACGAAGAGCGAAACGCACCTGCTACCGACGCGAGGAGACGCCGCAACACACTTTACCGCGCCATGCCAACGAACAGCCGCCAGCGCCTGAGGAACAGCGTCCGCATCTGAGAAACAAGGACAAGACGCCTGGCATCACCGGGCAACTCGACTGGAGGTGAGGCTGGAGATGCTGCTGATGATGGTGATGATGCTGCTGCTGATGATGATGATGATGACGAGGATGGCAACTGTACGTTGTTGTTGCACGGAGCGCTGTTATGTCACGTGCGCGTTCCGGTGGCAGATTGGCACATGCCAGGCGCGCGCGTTCGGCGAAGGTGTTTGCGCGCGCGCGCCGTCCTCTCCTGCTGGATGTGGGAAAACTTCCTGCTGGGATTCTAGTGGCGAACGCCGGATTGGGTCGCTCGGACCACGCGGATGACGCTTTCGCTGGATACTTCGAATGCTTTGGTTTTCCGTTCCCGCCCGGGGCGATCGAGATCTACCTGCACGGATAGTTTAGTTGCGACCCTCAAGTAAACCAAAAGTCCGTGGTTGCCTCTCTCGACCTGCCCAGACCGACTTTTATCATCAGTGCACGTGAAATAAAAACCCGAATGCCCAAGAAATGCTGTCTAGGTAGACGGCTCGCTAGGTTTAGAGACGCAACCATCGACCACCTGGGTCAGGTGTTTGTTTACAGCAGGAGTCGGCGGTCTTTTTTTAAATTATTTTTATAAAACGCTTGAAACCAGTGACGGATCAGTTTAGTTTAACGACTTAATGAATCGCTTTAACGAGCATTATTGCGTTTTACAGTTGCAGTGTTAATGTACACGCGGCTATTTGAGGACACGGATCATTACGGTGTTCTGGTGTTTGACAGCAGAGAAGTGTGTTTGTTTGATCGTGTACTTTTGCTCTAAGATTAGCCAAAGCATCCGACAATTATATGCACTTATTTCATATGATAAATGTATTAGATGTAAACGGAGATATTTAACGTTCTTATGCATTTTGAAGTTAAGTACTTACTTAAATATTCATATTAAAGTATTATAGTAAAACCGTATTGTACGCGTATGTATTTAAACAATGTAAAAACAAGATATGGGCTGAAATGCAAAACAGAAACTGTATTGCCAAACAGTTATTTATTTATTATTTAAAAGCATGTATCTCTATACATTTTTTGCATATGAGTTATTTTATATATATATATATATATATATATATATATATATATATATATATATATATATATATATATATATTTCCATTTGAAGCCATATAATTTGTTTTGCATTTCAATTTATATTTACTTCTAAATATTTATTAAAATGTTATTAAATATACTTGTCATAACCGAATAAGAAAATTGAGTTATATGAGCTGAAACTGATAAGATACGGACTGAAATGCAAAACAAAAATGTTGGTTTTGCATAGCAGTTATTATATTTATATTTAAGTATAAAGTGTATGCACAGAATAAAACGATAACATTTTCTATAGTAGTCCACGTTGTATGTTTTTAAATCCATATAAATAACGTAAAAAACGTAAACACAATTTTTATTTCGCATGTCAATCTGAGGCCCCTTTACGCTGTGCCTTTTTTTTTTTTGTGTGTGTTGCAGACCCTTGATAACCCCTGTATAAGAGTTGAAACTAAACTCTGCAGCGGAGCCCCGATTTGACTTTTTTTTTTTCCTCATGCATGTCCTTATTGATTGGCACAATATCACGAGGGAGGCAGTTACAGTAGGAAGCTTTTTGTTGAACCCGTAGGCGTTTATGCATAGGAAAACACATCGTTCCGATTCTTTCGCAGCGAGTACACGATCTCGATCCGAATACACCCCTACCAGACACCGTCACGGGACGAATCGATTGCATGTGCAAATGATACGACAGTGCATGCGTAAGTGAGCCCAGCGCTATCTCAGAGGTCAGCCGTCTCTCAATATAAACACATTTCACTACGCGCATCACACCCGACCCCCGCTTGCCCCCGCGCCGCCGGGGCAATCCGTGTTCGGTGGGGTCTCGGCGGAACAGCGATGCTTGTCATGTTCGCAGACATTGATAACATTGGCAGACGTGTCGGGTAGCGGCTTGGAACGCGCGCCGGATTAAAGGCTTACAGTTTGGACGCCCCGAACGGTCGCACGCGCACACATCCCGTCAGTGTTTTGACTCTCGCAGCAGTACGGACGGGGGTAGAAATATGGCCGAACGCTCTCGGGGACGGGTTCTGTTTGGTTACGGTTTGCTCCACGTCCGCGCCGTGCTCGGGGAGCGTTGTCGTTCCAACCTTCTCCGAATCGATGTGTTTTGAAAGCAAGTACAAAAGGAAGAACAAAGCATGAGAGGTTTCGCCTCGGCGGCTGCTAATATGTTTTCAGAATAGCAGAATATTGAAGCAGGGATAGATTTCTGCAGCTTTCTTAAGACTTGAGATGAGAATTTCTTTTGGGAAGTGAGGCGGTTTTTATTATTTTCGGGGTATAGATACCTTCTGGGTATGTTGTTATGAGCGGAGAGGATCGGCGCGGGGAGGCTGGTGGAGGTGAGGTCACGATTATGAAGCTCATTGGGTTTATTTTCAGATTGAGAGCATGAATGCTTGATTTCTTGAGAGCCGAGGACAGATCAGCTTGGCGCCGGAGGCATCTCTAGACCCTTTTTTACCTCCGTGCCCAAATATTACTGATGAATCCTTATGTGTTGGAGAAGACTGCCAACCTGAGATGAGTTTTCTTGCATAATAGTTCATCAAGTCCCGTGTTTTCTATCAGCTCTCAGTCAAATATTATATTTAGTCAATCCGACCCTTTCTTGTCAAGTTTTAGTTGACGTTTAGTCTAGTTATAATTTTTTAGTCATGCTGCGAAGTGATTGAACTGATAATCCCAAATATTTTGCGCAAATATATAATCGTGATTGCTGATAACATGTGTGGTAATTTAATAAACCTTAAAAAAATCTATTATTATTATAGGCTATTATCAGTAATATAAGCACAGTCGATACAAAGCTTCTCTCAAAAACTAAAGCGATGACGTTACTAATATTAATTATGTTTGTATCTTTAATCATACGCATAGTTAATTTTTTGTGCTTTCAAACAATTTATCGTAATGAATCACGTTCAAAATAAAAGTTTTAGTTCGCATAATGTATATGTGTGTGCACTGTATGTTATATTTATTATGCATATAAAAATGCACACGTATGCATTTTACATCACCTAGTTTCATTATTCATTATCATAAATATAAGCAGTCTTTGAAAACGGCTAAAAACAGACATTTCTAATCTTAATTGTAGCGTAAATGCTTTTGTTCAGCAACCTCAGTCGCAAACACTAAAGTGGAGATCCACGATTGAATTTATTAGTTTTTAAAGGCAGATTTATGCAGAAAACGCAGAACACTTTCATTTCGGCATAATATATGCTGGAGATCTCTAAACCACGTTTTCAGATCATCGGCGCTTTTCTGGGGAGCGTATGCACAAATGGTTGCCAGGTTGCAAACATAAAGTGTCACACTGGATCTCCGAAAGGAGGATTTAAACACTTTCCGTAATATCTGGCAACCCCAAGAAGACAAATACCGTTTTGGAGTTTTTAGCAAAAATGAATTATAAAAGCATTCTATAAATCAGCCATAATATTTATATTTATATTTATATTTATAAGTCTTTTTTATATTCACCATGAAAATAGCCACGGAAGCTGGAACGGCATTGAACGCACAATGGCACACAACTGGCAACCCCATTCACAGTTAGTGTTTAATAAAGACATCAGTGAATATTTTTCATCGTAGTTTTTCGGTCAAGCGGGTTTGCCAAAAGGTCAAAAACTGCTCATGATTTAATTTGAGCTATTCTAACAAAACCTAAGCATTTCATGAGACGGAAAACAAATGGATGAGTCGGATGTTTACCTACCGTTCACTGACAGAAAGAAAACACACAAGTATCTTCTATGGTTTTTCAACAACATTGTGTGTGTACAGCTTGTGAGCGGCTCTGTACTTCAGGTAAAGATGATTTTATATCCATTTATATTCATATAATAAAAAGGCCCCTGCCTGGTGATACATTGCATAATTTCTCCCATCTTTTAGCGTGGCTGTCTATTGTGATGCATTATCTCTCCTGACCTCAGGCGAACCGCCTGGAAAATGTAGGTTAATGTTTATATAAAACAATCTGGGCAGCGGTTCGGCGTCTAGCATGTTTATAATATAAAAATAAGGTGTTATTTTTGACATTTGAAGATGCAGTAAGTTTTACCGATATGGCATTTGCCTTGTTTATGCAACACAAAGTGAAGCTGGGCTTGATAGCAGCTTTGATTTCTTTGTCTATTTGTGGTGGTGAGTCGTGTAAAAGTAACGAAAGCGGATCCTAATTTAGAAGATGGAGGCTGCGTCAGTTTCTCGGCTGCAGCGTTGTGGGAAACGTCTGTCATGTATGTCATTCGCCGCGTTATTTTCATCTTGTGCTGCCAAGGCAAAATCTTTATTAATTAGTTAGGCTCGAGGTGTCGTTTGCGATTTGATAAATTACCTGTCTGCGCTGAACGTTCGGTCCGGAATTTGCTAATGCCCGCTAAACCAAATGACAAAGTGTTAGTCAAATAAATGAGCGGATGCAAATAACGGCGAATTTGGTGGCCGGTTAGTTGTTTTGGTAGGTTGCCCGATCAATTATATTAAACCTTATTAAGTCAACGACGCGCGAGGTCATGTAAACACCTTAAATGGTTTTTCTGCTAGCAGGGAAAGGTCAGCATTGGTTTAATACTCTGCATAACACGTCTCTACTACCTGACGGATTTCACTGAAAGGGCGTCCTGAGAATCGCACCTGTCTCTTTGACAGCCTTACACTTTATGAATGGCAAAAAAAGAGTCAAGGGAGCAGCCTTTTTTAGCTGGTAAGAAAGCCAGCCAATGAGAATCTTTCTTTTTTTTTTTTTTTTTTTTTTCTTTTTGGCACAAATCCTATGTAAATAGTTTTTAAAATGTGCAGATTTTTTATGTTTTTAATAGTGCTGTCAAATGATTAATCTCGGAATCCAAAATAAAAGTTTTTGCTTACATGCTATGTGTGTGCATTTAAAATAAAAAATTAGTTAGAAAATATTTAAATGTATTTATTTTATATAATGTAGAAATATATTTAATATCCAAAGGTAACACGTTTTTTCTAAATATATACGTCTGTATAATTATATATACATAATTACACATATATGTAAACGCATACGGATAGACATGTTATGTAAACGAAAAACTTATATTATGTAGTTTTTCTACACTTAAACCTCATCCTGAATAATCAGTCGTGTTAAATAATGGGAAATCTATTTGGTAACTGAGTTATGCAATTTTTGTTGGTGTAATTTTATTATTATTATTTTTATTGTAAAATCACGAACAAAGCTTTTCAAAATAGTTCAAATAAAAATAAGTAGTAAACAAAACAGAGCAAATAAATGAAATCGCAGCAAAAAAACTAATTACATCAAATATAAGAAACAGAACCAGGATTGCCAGAATGAATTATAGCAATGCATTTCGAAATATTAAATGGCAGCACTTATGATTAGAATAAATCAGCGTTTCAAAACAATAACGTGAAACTGAAGACTGAAGTAATGATGCTAAAAATTCACAGGAATAATCTGCATTTTCAAATATATTCAAATAGTAAATACATATTTGAAATTGCATTAATATTTCACAATATTTCTATTTTTACTGTATTTCTGATCACATAAACGCAGCCTTGGTAAGCATAAAAGACTCGTTCATTCATTCATTCTTTTATTTATTTATTTGTTTCATGCATAAAGTGTAACGTGACTGACCAACTAAATAACTAATAACTAACTAAGTGATGCCTGCTCGCGACTCTCCACAAATCGAGCATAAACACTGCCCAATTCAGCCCAGTTTGAATCAGTTAGAGCTAGAAACGCCTAGCGCGGTACCAGCGTTCGAACCCTGGCACCGCGAGCGAATATAGATGTACAGGAGTGCGTAAATACACAGCAGCACGCCGAGGCCATATATAGCCCGAACCCACGAGGATGCGCTGGCAGCCCGAACCGACCTAAAACAAACAGATGAGATGGAAACCACAGTCTAAACTGCTGACAAGACAAACGCAGTACCTCACAGAGAGGTCAAATCAGCGAGAGACCACGTTAGACTGCTTCATAATTTGTGGACTTAAGCCAGTCGGGAATCCACGGCTGAGTGAATGTCAGAGTCTGTGATGAGAATTAGTATGCGGAATATTCAGCTCAGAGCCAAAGCAAATGGAGTAATATACTTGCTAATGCAGAGGGCAAAGGGCCTTGAGCGAACCGCACAGTTTTCCGAGCTCTTAAGAGGCTGCGCGAGCCATTAGAGATTGTTGTCCGCTATCCATACCCTGTCACCTTCAACCCCCGCCGCTCTGTAGATACGCAGAGCTTTTCTCTCTCCATCTGTTTTCGAACTGGATTTCGCTTCAGAACCCTGCGTGGTAAGTAAAGTGCTTTTATCGGCACCGGATCCCCGATTGAACTCTGAAATCAGATTTTACGTTCGACGAAGTTAGCAACGGCACGAAAAAGCATTTGCATTTTAATTTAAAAGCGGCAATGCATTTAATATTCGTAATGTGACATTTCTGAGGGAAAGTCATTGTTAATTGGAAATAATGTAGCATGGGATTTCGTCCTGTCCTTTGGGATTCGACGCGATGCTATTCGTAGTGTTTGCTTGGTAACTGTTACTATCGCTCGTACTTGATGACTAAAGTGTAAAAGCTGGCATGTAACTCATCCCACAGAGTTTGTGCTACGAGTGTGAATTATGCTTCAGTTTGTGTAGGTTGTTTTGAAGACGTGCCGTCATTTTTGTAGGCAATATTTTGTAGGCAGTACTATTTTAGCCTGGCAGATGATGAATTGTTCAAAAACAATGGCATAGACTTACATCATTAGTTTCATTTATTTATTTATTATAGAAAAGTAGTGAGATGACATAACATTTATTGTTAATAAAAAGAAGTTATACTAAACTAGAAAATAGTTGTTGTTGCTAAGTGAATTAGGTACTGTTAATTAAATTTGTCTTGAGTTAATTAAAAATTATCATAAGCAAATGAATATATATATATATATATATATATATATATATATATATATATATATATATATATATATAATGTGAATTTTATTATGTCATTTTATATATATTTATATATATATATATATATATATATATATATATATATATATATATATATATATATATATATTAAAATGTGAATTTTATATATATCATTATATATATATATATATATATATATATATATATATATATATATATATATATATATATATATATATATATATATAATAAAATGTGAATTAACAGTATAACAATATATATACGAACAACAGTTTAACATTTTAAACTGTTATTACATTTAAATGTATTATTATTAATAATAATATTGTTCATTATTATAAGTAAATTGTAAATAAATATAAGAAGAAAAAGAAGAAGAATTTACTCAAGTATTAAGTTGAATTTACTCAATTCAATAATAATTTACTCAACTTGTATCTGTTTGTAAATGAATATATTACTACTACTACTACTACATTAAATGAGAATGAGTACATTAAAATCATTGTTGGTTTTACGATAATGAATATCAGAAAATCAGTTTTGGGCCTGGGCGGCTTAAATATATCGATTTGTTTATTTAGCTGTGCATTGCATTGCGCAGAAATCAATTTTAAAAGCGAATTTTATTTTTTTTCTCTTACAGAATAACACGCACTGATGAACTGTAACAAAACTGTGACAATCATTAAGTATATAACGCCAGTCCAGTTTTGACTCTATATTGTATTTTCTCGCACTATGCTAGCAATTACACGCCGAACTGATCTCATTCCCTAGCTCGAGACCCACGGCTTCACAGCGAAAGCAGGAGTCAGTGTTTGTTTAAAAATAGACTGGCTAGGCAGAATCAAAGCCCTCGTACATTGGCTTAATGACCAGTGAATGTAGTACTTATCGGAGCCTGTAATCTCCAGCCGTAACACAGAGCCCCTCCCGGCGGCGCTGATACCCAGCAGGGTGGAGGTTAAGCGGGCCGCTCTCGAATCCCTCTCACACCTGACAGCGTCGCGTTTCAGATCTCCAGCACGCTCCCTCTCCTCACCATGGTGTCATAAAAATACGTACCTCCGTGCACTTTTTGTGCAATGCTTTCGAAGAGCCCGGTTAAATACGTGAACCCTAGCACCAGGCATTTTTTTTTTGGTTTCTACTACCAGGTAGCACTGTATCCCTCTCTTCAGCGTTACATCCTCTATTTGCATTCTATCACGCACCCGTTATCCGGTATAATTTCTTCTCTCTAAATGGTTCAGATGAAAACAAATCGTCAGACATGGCTGGGAAGCATGCGCTACTGTGGGACGTTGCGTGCTCGGGCATTATGTAATAATTTATTTGCTGGGTAAATAATTGAATCTGCCTTCAAGGATAGCGGCTCTATCTAGGGCATTAGAGAGAGTTCAGGTGTAAAAGAGCGCGGATGATTTATGATTTTCCTAGATGCACTTGTCCTCTGTGGACCGGCCCGGGAAACTAGCCACTAAATACTGCCCCTCTGGGGTCATCATGGACATTAACGTATGCTTTAATATGAACCTGTTTAGCATCCTCTGTTAACTAAAGCTGTCTAAACCTGCTGGCCGGTCCTGGTTACGAAGGATGCGGTCTGTTGAAGTCGTCTGCACGTTCAGCAGGGTATCGCTTTAAAGGGCTTGTAAGTTCACACAAAAAATGAAAGTTTTATCACGCACTCGGCCTCGTTCAAAATATTATTTTTTTGTGTTCGCTAAAAGAAAGAAATAAAATTCAATGACAGGATGTATTAGGACTTGCCATGCTCTGTAATAAAAGGTATATAAAAGGAAATTTTGGCACTATTGATGTTATTTCGTTCGTTTTTGTGCCTTTTAGGGAGGTTAAAGAGTTAGTTCAGTCAGAAATGAACATTTCGTCGTCATGTTATTGGCCTTCTGTCTTCTTTGGCACACTGAACGATTTGTTTTGTAGAATGTCCAAGTGGCTCTTTTCTATGCAAATGTGGATAGTTTTTAACACTGTTGAGCTTCAAAAAAGCATGCGTCTGATGTCACATGATTAATTTTGTTCTTTTCACCATAAAGCTAGCTGAATATTCACCATATTTATCTTTTTTTATTTTTACTTTCATTAATTTAGTATTTAAATAGCTATAATTATAAAAGTATAAGATTCATATGAAAAAGAATTCTAAAGAAATACATTTTATTAAGCACACACGCGTTAGATGGATTGAAAGTGATATGTGACATATTTATTACAAAATATTTCCATTTCAATAAATTATTTTTTGTATCTTTTGAACTTTCTATGCATCAAAGAGTCAAGTTAAAAAAATAAATAATATATTATAATAATAAAAAGATTAGGCCACCTATTTGTTTTCAACACTGATAATAAGAAATGTTTCTTAATTAGCAAATCAGCATATTAAAAAGGTTTCTGAAGGACCATGTGACACTGAAGATGCTGAAAATTAATTTTTGCATTACAAAAATAAATTAAATATTAAAATATATTCAGATACAAAGCAGTTATCTTACATTTTGAATATTATTTCACAATATTACTGTATTTTTGAACAAACAAATGCAGCCTTGGTGAGCATAAGAAACATCTTTCAAAAATGGTCCATACTTGACCTACTCCATACAAGACCAAAAAGTAAGTAATAAGTAATTATTTGTTGAAATGAGTTCTACAATAGTTACCAATCCTCTGAAAAACTGTCCATATAGCTTCTGAAGTCATACTCTAGTATATATATATTCATTAATTGTGCATACTTTATGGTATTTACTGCTCTTTTTATTCAAAATGTATGAAAAAGAGCAGCTTGGACGTTCTGTGAAACATCTCTCTTTGTGTTCTACAAACAAAATCGCACAGGTTTAAAAAATATTGTTTTGTCACTTTAAATACACTTCCAATGTTCTTTCATGTTGTCCTGCCCAAACTCCAATCCATCAGTTTCTGCTTGGTTTTCCGTATAATCATCCCGCTGCACCGAGGGAAATGATTACAGGAACGAGGATTTCTGACTCAATCGTACAACTACAGACGTGTCATTAAAGACTCTTCATCGCTTTCATCAAAAGCAATCAGCGCACCTCAGAAGGGATGTAATCGTATTCATGTCTCTGATATCCGTTTATCCAGTGATGGAATTATTTGCTTCAGGCGGTTTCTTTTTTCTGAAAGTTTAGTCAGAGTGCGGCGGTTTGTTTTCGGGACAGAGACGAGCCAACACCGTTCGCACCGGCGGTCTCTACTATACGTTCGCGTTCATTTGCGTAGCTTGAACTTTTAGCTGACTGCTAGCAGGAGGAACTGGCTTCTTTAAATTGCGGATAGTGCATTCGTTCCTGTTTACAGCTAGTATTTATGGCCCTTTTCACAATTGAATAATTTGATCACGGTACTTTGCTCCGATTTCCTTTCGCACCGAGCGGATTATGCTGTGTGCTATTAACGTCGATGATAAATTTGGAAGTGTCGCAGACAATTTGTGCCTCCCAAATGTAGTTCAGTGAAAATTAGCAGCGCTGTTGGAGAGAAGCACAATTGGAGAAAGTGAGATGATTCGGGGTAGGGACCTCGTCTCGAGGGTGGCGCTGCCGCCGTCGCGCTGTATTTGAATAATACGGTTTAGGAAATTATATGTTGCCATCTTCATTAAGAAATGCGGGCGGCAGGGAGCACAATTACGGAGGAAAAATGAGCAAACGTCCGCTGTTATTAGTTGCTTTAAAGCCGCGTGCGTATTTTTTTTTTCGCCGTTCCGGGACGAAAGCTCGCTTGAATTCGGCCCACAGAGTATGTAAGTCTAACATGCGGCGATTGATGTGAAAGAAGGGGCATTTTCTGTTCTGTGTGACGCCAAAGCTCAAAGGAAACAGGAAAAGGCCTTCGAAAGGTTGTTAGTAATTATATCCAAAATAAAATGTTTGAGACGTTCATCATGCCACAGATAAAAACATGAATCATTTTACACGAAATGTGTAAACCAAATTAAATTTAATTGTATAAAAGGCACTACTATATATATATATATATATATATATATATATATATATATATATATATATATATATATATATATATATATATATATATATATATATATATATATATGTACTATTTTGACATTACAAAGCTGCTTTCCTGAGTGATGAGTTTTTTCAGACAAACTACAATTTCACTTTTTTCACTGTTATGTTTTTTTTTCTATTTTTATTTCACCCAAAAATAACACTTTTCCCACAATTTACTCACCCCCGAGCCATCCCAGGTGTATACGACTTTCTTCTTTCAGGCGAACACATCCTGGCTCTTTCAAGCTCGCTAATGATGATAACGTTTTTGAAGCTCCATAAATTTTATATATCTGTGAAACTAACCTATACACCTCCGGGGGGTTAACACACGTCTTCTGAAGCAGATCGATGGGTTTTTGTAACAGAGATATTTCTATTTTTTAAATTGTAACTCAAATCACTTGACTTCCGGAAATGGCTGTACGTGCGTTTGAGAGAGAGTCGAGTTCAGTCTTCCCGGCCGACCTCTGACCTTTTTGCGTGATGCCAATCTGCGGCGATTGGTCCGATCGGTCGATTTCATTTCCATTTCAGAATAACAGCAGGGATGTTGAGCGCTGCTTTGTGTACAGCATTAGCGGGGGAAAGTATTTTAAAGCTACAAAAGCGGCACGTAGTGACAAAGAATGAATTAGCATTTTCTTTCAGACCAACCCGAAAATCAAGTTTTTCCAGGTCTGAGTGCACGACAAGTGTATGCTAATGTTTCATTTGTTTTAAAAATGATCCATTTAATGATTCAGAGACAACTCTTTCTTTCGAGAGACAATAACTTTATACACGGTGCATTTCAAATGTAAAACTTTGAAGGGTGTTTTTATTCAGTGCATGAAAAGTCATTTTCGAGAAGAATAGTGGCACTTTAATGCATAACGTTTTTTTTATTTTTCTGTAAATTATTGTGACATTATGTCATAATGTGATGCTCTACACTAAAATATTTATTTATTTTATTTTATTTCCAGATGAAAAGTCCTGTATAAACAATAATATTTTTTTTGTAATTATTAGTACAGTTTAAAATAATTTTAAATTAATCTATTATACTCACCAAGGCTACATTTATTTGTTCAAAAATACAGTAAAATTATGAAATAATATTGAAAATTTAAGATAACTGCTTTCTAACTGAATATATTCAATATAATCAAATATTTTCTATTTGAATGCATTTTAAAATGCGGTTCATTCTTGTGCCACAAAACAAAATTTTAAGCATCATCACTCCACTCTTCAGAGTCACGCGATCCTTCAGAAATCATTCTCATATGCTTCTTTATTTTCAGCGTTGAAGACAGATGTGCTGCTACATATTTGAATGGAAATCTATACGCACGAGATGGCCAAACGTATGTATATACCTGAAGGTTTACATTCAAAACCACTGGCGAGTCAGCCCTTACTAGCAGTTTCCACTCCCTCGGGGCTGCTGGGATTTGCTCGTATTCAGACATGACGTTGGCCGATGAGGTCTGGCTCACAGTCGGCGTTCCAATTCATCCCAAATGCGTTCAGTAGGGTTCACGCCTGGTTTTTGTGCGGGTCAGTCAAGTTCCTCCCCAACAGAGACAATCAATTATTTCTATCCAGACCCCGCTTTGTGCACAAGAGTAAAGACCTTTTCAAGTGTTTACTGTGAAATCTGAAGCGCAGAATGTCACTGCCTGCTTTAGCATTAAGATTTGGCTTTACTGTAATTACTAGGCTTCACAAAACCTTTTAATTAGAAGTGGGTGTCTGCACACTCTTGGCCATGAAGTGTATCTCGGGAGCGTTGGATAATATTTAGCATTTTTGAGAGTCCAATCTCATTTTTTTTTCGGCGTCTTAGAAAGCGTCTTCATTCGGTTTTGCCCTGTAGGTGTTTATTGAATATTCCAAATTAATTACTTCCTCTGCTCGGCTTGAACTGTGATAGTAGTGTGAAGTCTTTTTTTTAATTTTCAAATTGCACTTAATGGATCCGTTGGTTTGCTTGAAGTAAATATAATATCGCGACGTTCCAGATTTGGTGTAACGTAATGTTTGTGGATTACCAGTCCATTTTTAAATGAAGCCCTGCAAGTCCTTTTTTTCTAAACGATGTTGAGACGATGAGGCTAACTCTTGTTATTAATGGTTTGCCTCTATCTCATGGCCTGTAATTGGTCTCTGGTGATTGCCAAGTCTTTTGGATTAAGAAATGTCATTAAAATTGATGTATTAGGCCTGAGAGCCGCTTTCTCCGTCAGATAGCTTTTTTTAATCAATTGATAATTACAAAGATGATTTATGGCTTGACTTCGTGTTGACAGGTGAACAATAATTGCGACATGGAGATTTCAAAGCAGCATCTGTTACGGCTTTGAAAGAGATTTTTCACCCTTAGGTGTCCTGCTCTGTTTCAGACAGGTTCGGGTGAGTAATGGAGACGAATGGTTTAGTTGCTAACGGAAGGATTGCGGTACAATCCGAGTAGACCGAGGGACAGAGACTAAGTTAGCAAGTTCGTGATCCAGCTCGATCGCGACTGCGCCCTGAGGAAAACACTTAACCTGGGACCCAAGATGGCTCCTGAGGGACTGCGCTTGCAATTAATACACCGAAAATTACTTTGCAGGAATTATGTGTGTAGAATTGTAACTGAACGACCAGAGGCCTCCTATGAATTAGCTTTAGGCGGATGGTTGATTTTTCTAGTATTGACATATTGAAACAGCACTGATGTACTGCGTGTACATGTGGGCTGCTGCCATTGAGATGAATAGCAATTTCCTTTTCATGTTTTAAAAAATGTTTTTAGCTGTATGTAGCATTTTTTTGGATTAACATTTTTATGTAAAAAAAAAAAAAAAAAAAAAAGTTGAAAAGCTTCATCTAATCTTTATATTAGTAACACTTTGCAATAGGGTTTTAATGCATGAACTAATGTATTAACTGCTGAGCAGTACATTTGTTACAGTATTTATTTATTTATCTTTGTTAACGGTAAATAATAAAAGTACAATTGTTCATTGATAGATCATGTTGGCTCCATTAATCGGTTTTGTTTGAGCTTTTTATTTTTATTTTTATTTTAGTTAGCTAATGTTAACAAATAGAACCTTATTGTAAAGTGTTACCTTTATTTTTGAATTTTTGTCTCTGTGAGTTTAGGTTTTAGCTTAGTTTTTGATGTAATAATATTAATTAATGATTTATTTATTTCGTTTTTTAGATGTTTGCGGCTGTTTGACTGTCGTATTATTTATATACTGTTGAAATATTTATTAATATTTAGAATTAGATTATATATTATTATTAAATGTATAAAAATATATTTTTTTATATAGATGTGTCAACATTTTTTGATCTTTAAGTTTACCAAGTTCAATATTTATTTTACGTTAACCTTATTTCAGTCACTGGAAATGCTATATTTCTTAAATATAATAAATCAATTATTGACAGTATTTTTAAATAAAAATAATTAATAATAATAATAATAAAATATAAATAACAATGCAAGAATAATAGTGTATTATTATTCGTATTAATAATAATATAATATATTATTGTGTTTTAAATAAAACGTTTCCATTTTAAATATTGTCTAAAAATGTTTTTATACAAATAAAAATATAACCGGTTTTCTGAGAGTGGCTAACTACTTCTGCTGGATGAGTTGTTCACTAAATGTACACTAGCGTATACAGTAAGACCTCAAAGCTAATCAATATGTACCAAGAAGCACATTTCAGTTTAGCAATATAGCATTAACATTACACAGATCTGAAATAAATGATAACTTAATGCCCCATGGATGTTACATTCGAAGTCTGAGCACATTTGGCTCTGTGTACATAGCAATAAATTAATTTCATTTCTGCAGCGCAGAGAATGGTTTGGATATCTATTTTTTATACTCCTGTTCTGGCAGTATTCATAATTGAAGATAATCTACCATGCATTTTCTTTATTAATTTAATTCCCCAGCGCCTTGACATAAAATGTCTGTTTCCTTGACAAAGTGCAAATGAGCGCCGAGAGCGAGACAGAAAAAGCAGAACCGCGCGAGCGGGAGCCAACGGGGACCCGAACGATCTCGCGCGACGTAATGGAAGTGCATTTCTCATTTCACGACAAAGTAAACATTCGTCCATCTCTTTATTGTCTCCGATCGGCCCGTAAATACAAGCAGAGACGAAGGGGTCAGGAAATGCGCGAGATGAGCGAACAGAGAAGCGGAGTCGAGGGAATCATTCTGTCCAGACTCAATCTGATGAGATCCTCCTCTGTGTCTCTGAAAGCATTAGGTTAGACAGTGATTGCATTCCGAATCCTATTAAGTTTATATAATCGGGAAAAGAAAGGATTATTACTCCCTGTCAGTGTTTTGCTCCTTTTTCCTTTTGTGTGCCTGTAAAAGCTCGAAATTCACTTGATTTACTGTGTCATGACTTCATCTCGACGGCTTTGTCATTTGATTGCACCACGTGACTCTCAAATGGAGGTTGAGAAGCAAATGATATTTATATGCCGGAGAAAAATCTTGACGCGCGTCTACTCCATTAGAAGAGGTCTGGTTATCATTGCCAGGAAAAGAGTCCTAGAAGTGCGTTTCTTTGGCAGTTTCCCATTTGAAGGGAGTAATGAAGTCATCGCGTTTGCTTTTAGCGCCAGACGCTGCACTTGTTAGGTCGTTTCTCTCGAGCTGCGGTTCATTTTCTTTCGGTGTCGCGCTTGTGTTGATGCAGGCCGTGTCTCTTTCGTCGCAAGGTGCAGCGAGTCTCGAAAGACTTCGTCGCCCGGTTTGCTTTTTTGCTCATCCTCGGGCAACCGTAAAAACAATAAGCGTAATGCTGCTTTAAATTATCGCTGTTCATTAATTGCTCATTTTGTTTTTGTTTTTCCGGGCCAAAAATGAACATCACACATTTTTCCTTGATTTAATAAGTTTACCCACTAAAATGCCATTCAGCCTAACAATCTCGTCAGGCATGTTTACGACAAAAATCGATTAATGACATATTAAAAGATGAATTATTTTCACCCTAAATACTAATTATTTTAATTTTACCACTATCTTTTGTCAATAAGATAATCATTTAAAACTAAATTAAATTAAATATGCTTTCCTATTCTTTTATATATTTTAGTCAGAATAAGCATGTTGTTTTAATTTTTACATAAATATTGTTACACTGAATGACAATGTAACTGAATATTTTTTGTTTGTTTCTTCGTCTGAATGAATTCGGATGAATTCAGCATTACATTACGTGCTCACCAATGGATTCTCTTCAGTGAATGGGTGCCGTCAGACATTCACAATAATCCATAACGCTATAGTCCATCAATTAATGTAATGTAAAGCATAAAGCTGTTTATGTAAGTCGTATATTAAGGTAAGTCACCTTTATTCATATAGACCGTTTCAATGCAGCTTCACAGGAAAATAACAATCAATAATACATCAAAAGTATAAATTAGAATTTTAGCAGCTCTAAAAATGCTGTTGATTTATACCGAAAAGTCTTTCAAAAAGTTCAATTCAGCTATAAGCATCTCCACAGAAGGCAAACATGATTCAGTTAAAGTTACTTCAGTTCAATAACTTTCGATGCAGAAGAATTCACCTATTATTAAAGAAATTTGATTCAGATATAAAGCTGCCCTCCAGCTTCATTCAGTTCAAGTTTTGTTCTCATGCAATCCTAGAAATCCTGGAATCGATAACACTACTTTTAAGGGTAAAAATGTTTTAAATGTAAAATTTGAAGATGCGGTCTATTGCTGTGGTCAAAGCTGAACCTTCATCGTCGTCAGCGTCGCTTGATCCTTCAGAAATCATTAATTATGTCGATTTCCTCCTCAAGAAACATTTCCTGTTATAGGCGCGGCTTCATATTTTCGTATTCGCATTCTTTTCTCTGGATTCTGTGATGAATGGAAAGAACAGCATTTCTTTGAAAGAGAAATGTTTCGTAACTTCATACAAATACGGTCACTTTGGATTACTTTAACGCATCCTCGCTCAATTAAGGTATTAATTAAAAGAAAAAAAACCTAAGCACGAGACATTAAATGGTGGTATTAAATATTTGTTGTTTTTGTTTAACGTTCTCTCACACCAGTTACAGTTGGTACTAATTAACACGGTATACTTTCAGTTCTCTCTCTCTCTCTCTCTCTCTCTCTCTCTCTCTCTCTCTCTCTCTCTCTCTCTCTCTCTCTCTCTCTCTCTCTCTCTCTCTCTGCGTGTTTACTGATCATGTTCTCTTTGTCTTTGCAGGCGCACCTGAGTATACTCCAAAGATCTCATTAGTCTGTGATGAGCATCATCATCCAGCACAGACCCAAGGTACTGCAATATCTCAAAAGATCCCGTTTTATATCTTTACACCCTTGTGCCTGTCAAAAAGATACATCAGTTAGCTCATTTATTGCAGACTGTGTACAGCTGGGGTGTGTTTTTGTTCCCTTTTGTATTAATAGAACTTGTCTCGACCATTAGATTTTTTTTCCCCCCTTTTGTTCCACATGAATGTGAGCTTTTTTGGGGAAAGTAAATATAGATGGTGTTGGGAAAAATTCATTTATTTTAATGAATTACTTATTTAATTTTTGGGGCTGGTACTTGTGTTTGTTACACATGTTTGTTCATAAAATATATGAAATATATTTTTAATAAAATTTTTGAAAACCAAATATTGTGAAAAATCCCCTGTAAAGCTGTCCAAATGAAGTTCTTAGCAATTCGTATTACTAATCAAACATGAAGTTTTAATATATTTATGGTAGTATGTTTACAAAATATCTCAATGCAACATCTTATTAATATATCCTATTGGTTTTTGATATAAAAGAACATTTTGACCCATGCAGTGTATTGTTGGTTTTGCTGCAAATGTACCCATGCTGGATTTGTGGTCCAGAGTCACAAAGGCTATTTATTTATTTATTTATTTATTCATACAGTAGTCAACATTTGAAGTGGAACCAAAAATGTTCATAAAAGTTGTCCTAAGACAAGAACGCGTTTTAGGACAATTTTGATCAAATTTGATCCACTTTAAATGTTGACTACTGTGTGTGTGTGTGTATATATATATATATACTGTATATATATACTGTATATATATATATATATATATATATATATATATATATATATATATATACTGTATATATATATATATATATATATATATATATATATATATATATATATATATATATATATATATATATATATATATATATATATACACACACACATATATTAATTGATAGCCCCACTCAATAAAGTTGTTTTGTATACTTTTTAAATTACAGCACAAATCTTATCCGGTCACTTGACCCACGTGAGACCTTTTGAACATTTGAGATCGATTTGTGACACTTTTCCGATTGTCATCGGCGGAATTCCATCTCATTCCAATTAGCGTTTCTCTAGCGATTAAGCGGTGGGATTACATGCGGCTCGACTGTCAGAATGGACACGCCCCCTCAGCTCATGCGTCCCGCTCTGATTAAATGGAATTGATTTAATTGGGTTACCCCACTGTGAGTTCTGGCTAATGGGATGTGGAGCTTTTTGATCATCGGTACGCAGTGACTGGCTCTGACCCGGCTCAAGTGAAGCGGCACAGAGTTTTTCCTTTTTTTTTTTTTTTTTTTTTGTGGTCAGTGTCTTGTGTGTTTGAAGATTAAACCCAGCCACCGGCGGTTGAGATTTTGTCTTAATCTCTAATTAGAATTTGGTCGGCAGGTATCTGTGGCAACTTTTCTCAGGATTGTAGATTTTGTGACGGTGTGTGTTTGAAAAAGTTTAATTATTAATGTGCTTCCGTGAAATACAAAATGAGACGCTCTTTTTTGCGAGCTTAAACAGGCGCCATAATAAGTCTGATACGCTCTCTTCCAAGTCTTCTGAAGCTTTATGATAACTGTGAGAGGAGCAGGCTGAAGTTTGACTGGGACACATTGCTCTTAGTAGCTTTGGAGCTTCTGTTCACCGTTTAATTTCACTGTATGAAAAAGAACAACACCGATTTTGATCCTTTCGTCTCCCAAGGAAGAAAGAAAACCACGCAGCTTTGAAGGTGAATGAAGAAATGAATAAAAGAAGCGAACTGCTCCTTTAAATCACTTATTGATGCGTAGTGACAGGACATCTGCTGCATATTCAAACAGACTGTGTGCGTTTCAATTAGCGAAGGTCTGAGATAACATCAAAACTGCAAGACTAAATTGCCCTCCACCTTTCTGTCTTATTATATAGTCCTGCTGATTATAGTCTTTTCGGTCCTTAAGATTTATAATGAATTTGGATTCTTAAATATAAAGATGTTAAGGTATTTGCATGTGAAAGGTAACCTAGTTGAGAAGTCAGGCTGCTTCATGCTTTATACATTTGTTGAAAATAACAGATACATGAAGGACACATATATGTGTGTGTGTGTGTGTGTGTGCACATAGCATATAAGTAAGTATGCCTATGTTTCCGAAGAAGAGTGTTTTTGGCTGTAAGAGGAAGATAAACTTGTTAAGCTTTCCAAAAAGAAGCCAGCGTTATGTGAATAGTGAATGCCCTTCGTTTTTTCCGGGACAGATTTGCGCAAGCGCGTTTGTTGACGAACGTTTTATAAACTAGGCTCAGTTCGACGCTGTATTTGCATATCGCTCGATACCGAAAGATGAAAGCAGTCCTAGCTGTAGAAGATACGCCATCGCTCTTTAGCTCCGCCCACACGGCACGCCTCCATGAGCTCGGCTTTTTCTGGGAGAACTCTTTTGTAAAGACTTTTTAGAGATACGAGGGACGCAGTACCAATCTAAGGGTACTCGAGATTAACATGAGATTTTAGGGAAACTGGGCGTTATGCCTCCTTTAAGCACGGCACAAATAAACCGTGTATTTTCGCGTCGTTTAAATTGACTGTTTTGTTCTGGAAAGTGAAACGGATCTTTTCCATTTGACTGTTTTGCCGAGTTAGGGTATAAAATTGCGGCTGCTCTGATGCGTATCCTTGATTGTTGGTTGCCGCATTTTTAAAAAGCAAATGAACTATCATTACTCTTAACAGGTCATTTCGCTCGCGGGTCCCCGGTCGCCCCGCGCTTTCTTAAAGTGCCCCCCGAGCTGCGTAATTGGAGCGTCTCCTCCCGCGCTAAGTGAAATCTTAAACTAACATCGAGAAAATTACACCACCAAAATCATCAGAGTCCTGCAATTTCCTGTAAATTCGACCGCTGTTGTGTTCAAACTCACATCAGCAACGCTTCGCTAATTTGAAGCTTATTTTAATGCAAAATTTCAATACCTTCCTTGGGAGGCCGATGCCGCGAGATTGGGCCACTTGTTGCTTTCGTTATGAGCGAGATTAAGTCCCCCGCTGAAAGAAAGTGTGAATTTTTTTTTTGGTAATAATCACGAAATAGCTTCTCCCTTTGTCTTTTAAAGATGCCGGGAGAGCGTGCATAATTTTTCGTAGTACTTGCAAACTCATAATTATTCATTTTTCTCATTGCGCATTCATTTGCATCCCTGGAAACTGCTGTTTTTCGACACCTCCGCGTCTCCGCCCTCTCTCGGCGTGATTAAGACGTCTCCGGCGCGGACGCGGTGGCATTACCCCCCGGGGATTCGCACACAGCGGGGGTCATAACATGTCATCTCTCGCAAGCCATTGAGCCTAATGCGTGCGACGGAGCTCGGCGCTCAGGACGCTCCCCGTACTGTTTAAGGTCCATTAGGGACTGTGCTTTAGCATAAACACCATCTGAACAGATAGGGAACTACAGACGATTCCAGGCAAGCGTCCAAGTGCCAAGCTCTTTACAGGGGAACGTCGCATTTACGCGCAGATGGTGACACGGTGTAGCGTGCTGGTGTGATTCAGTGCGTGGAATTTAAAATTGACCATTGCGATGATTAGGAGCCACGACGAATGTTTCAGTTACGCTTCCTCTTTAATTTCGAAATCAAATTTCTGTTGATTGCTGAAGTTAGAGCAGTTTCATCAGTGCATGTTGTTGTAAAGAAACCAAAGAACCAGAACCAGAAAGGCATGGCATTTTACCAACTTTGCAGGAGAGCCAAAACAAAACTGACCATCTGACTTTTGTGCACTTCGGTTGTTTATAATAAAAAATGTATTTTATTTTACAGTAGGTGTGCATGTATGTATAATGTACAGTGTACTTACTCAAGAATTTACTGGTAATATAAGGTAACTATAGGGTTGGGTTTAGGGGTTAGTATCTAGTTATTACCTAGTTATTGTAATTACTACAATAAGTGCATAATATGACATTATTGGTGAGATATATAATACATTAATATATATATATATATATATATATATATATATATATATATATATATATATATATATATATATTTTTTTTATTAAAAGATATTTTTGTTTTATATATTACATTTGAAATATTTGAATATATATATATAAAAACATAGATAATTAAAATGTAATATATATTTATAATATAAATATAAATATAATCTTTTTATACATTTTATTTTTTAGAACTTTTATTCTTTAGAAATTACTTTTTAAACCTATTTTGTCTTTATTTTATTAAAATGTATTTAAAATAATTTATTACACCTTTTTTCCAAGCATATTATTAAACGTTATTTAAATAATTCTATTCAATACAATTACATTAATATTAAAATTAAATATAACATTTTTATACATTTTATTTTTTAGAACTTTTATTCTTTAGAAATTACTTTTTAAACCTATTTTGTCTTTATTTCAGTCAAATTTATTTAAAATAATTTATTACACCTTTTTTCCGAGCAAATTATTAAACGTTATTAAAATAATTCTATTAAATACAATAATAATACAAATAAGTATTTATGCATGTATGTAGGCATGGCATCCTAAACCTGTATGTCGTTTGTTTGTTTGTTTGTATTTTCAGCTGATGTTAATTATAAAGCTGAACTGTTACTTTAAAGAGAGCAGGCTCCACGTTGAGTTCATGTAGTTTTTATGAGCAGGTGTGTAACGGATCAGATTGAGAGTACACACTGAAGGATAAGGACAGCGCTGATGGATGGCTCGACTCTGAGGTGCTCCGAGGAGACCGTTCCCGTTTCCTCTCCAAATGTCACAGCGCTCAGCAACTTCAGAGACTGTGTCACCCGCGCTGTCATTGATCGGCTAAGCCGGCCACTTCATCTCCTGTTTTATGGATGACCGAGTGAAAGATCGCGGCCTCGGTGGAACACAGTATCCCTGGATCCGTGCCTTCACGCCGCGAACCTGAGCTGGAGCCGCGGGGAAGGGTTACGCCGAGTGCACGCTTAGCGAGTCTGCTTGTTTTCGGAGTGTTTAAGCGTGCTTCAGAACGGATTTGCCCTGTTTGTGTGCTCTCAGTCGTTCATTAATTCAGCCAGCATGTAATCTTATTAACTGAAGTGGCTCACAGTGAGGCATTTCAACCGGCTGTGACATATCATGACATTTGAACCAGACGTGGACCGCCGTTTGGCATTTTCGCATTTCCATAATAACATAATCAGGCACTTCAGATCTTCTGAATGAAATCGGTCTCGTACCGTATGTGCGGGAGAACAGGAAAACTTTCTAGGCGTCAAATAAACGATCTAAGCTGTCATAACAGTCTAAATAAGAGGCAAACTTCGACCCCTCCTGAGAGCGAGACAGCCGGAGCGTCTTTTTTTTTTTTTTTTTTTTGGGCTGCCCATTGACAGGTAACATCTCTGAAGGCCCCGGTGCCCTCTTACTCTGCCAGTCAATCTGTCTTGCTTTTGCACTCTTACGTCCCGTCACTCAAACACCCGCTATATTTAACCTGTCAGAATACAGGCTAATATTTGGAATTTGGGCTTAAGTTCAACGCACTGCCACTCAAGACTGTCAGCTGTTGACTCGACTTGGGATTAAAGTCGTTTGCTGGTTTTATCGCAGCGTGTGGTGGTTAAGCCGGTGTCCTGCGTTCAACTTTGCTGGCCACGTAAGAGTTAATCGTTAAAATGCATGTACTTTCAATTAAACAGTGTTTGCTGTTGTACTTTACACTCAAAGACTGTTGGTATTCTAGGGGTCGGTTGATATTAGTATTAATTTTCGAGGGCATTGTCAACTTTTTTTTTTTCTTTAGAAAAGTCCATTTAGCATGTCAATGACTTCAAAGATCATGGCGATGGAGTAAAAAACATAAAACTTTTGATTTCTTTAGGTCTTTAGGCTTTGCCGATCCATAGCATATGTGCTGTAAATGAAAAAAAACATTATTATAATTTATAACAATAATAATCAGAATCATAATAATAATATTTTTTGCAAATATGTATTTATTTATTATACTGAATACTATTAATGATGATTTTTATTATAATTTAAAGCATATTCATTTTACACTATTGTTATATACTTATATATTTTTTTAATTTAAAATACAATAATAATAATAGTAATATTTAACAAATATATAATATAATAATAATTAACATCAGCAACAATATTAATATTATGTTATTTTTATATAATAAGTCTACTTTTATATAAAAAGTTTTTATTTATTATTAAATGTTTTAGTCGATATTAATAATAATAATAATATTTAATAAATATTTAATATAATAATAAATATGTTACTTGAGTATACAGATTTCCTGTTCTTTATCTTCATGAGCTCATGGGGTTCATGGCAGAAAAGAGAAATTGAAACAGATACCCTTTTCTATAAAAATATATAATTATGCGTATGAAGATTAATACCAGTGGTGTTCCTACAAATTAGATTTAGTTAGTTTTATTTATATGCAAAGTAGAAATTAAAATGTCATCCATATGATTGCTGGTTGGACTGCCAAAATGCATTTTCATTAATTCACCCCCCCAAAAAAAAAGCACTGAATCCCTGAATAATTGTGCAGTCTATTGCGAAACGCAGCCTAGCGTACACAGTACACCGCTTTATAATTTCGGGGCTCTTCATTTCTCATTATGCAACAGAAAATATGCTGTTTATCATGGACGCTGGGGCTCGTATTACCTGTCCTGTAGCGTGACCGAGAGCTTGGGTGTGAAAAATCGCACGAATGAGGCGAGAAAGCGCCTCCAAAACACACAGTGGAAAGATCGGACCGTAATGCAGTCCCAGTGAGACCCAAATTCCTGTAACCCTCCCGACACATTCGCTGGAATCGCAATTCATCTGCTTTTAAATACTGAACGCGTGTTTTGATGGGCTCGGGTTCCTCACTACTGTAAATGAACCCAGAACAGACGCGTTTGGGTGCCGCGGGGCTGATGAAGTGTTTTATGGGACGTTAAGGAGATACAGTGTGACGCGCTGAAGGCCTTCACAGAAAGCCCCATGACATTTAAGGTATGACAGGAGGTTGAGAGGTTAGCCTTCATGTTTGTTTTGATGGTTCTTGTTAGCGTTTTTCACCCCAGCACGACATCCATTAGCTGGGTTTGCGGTGCCATTAAAGGGATTCCAGGGAGATTTATAGAGCTGCTACATGTGCTGAACAGATGCTGAGCGCTCTATAGGTGAAGAAATGTTGAAGGATCTATATCTGACCTTGTGCTGTTTCTATGGATTTTGCTTGCTTTAAAGGTGCAGCGTGTCGAGGAACACATGGATTGATGTTTAGTCCAAACTGACCCCGTTTACGTTTCTGAAGCATGTTCAGGTCTTGTTGTGCATGCTATTCCAAAGAAGAAAAGCTGTCTTCTTAATCTTTCATAAATGATTTTTTTTCCCTATTCAGCCCACCGTATCCTATTGGGACAGTGCTGGATAGAGTACTTACAAATTGTAGTGCATTACAGATTAGATGACGCAAATTGTAGGTGCTAACACATACATATTATTACACGTAACTTATTTATCACATAGACTTAAATGGGGCTATTGTGTGCCATATTAATAAAAAAGAAAGAAAATATTCCATTATTTGTTATCATGAAATGACATTATAGTAATATAATAGAAACGCTTTATTACAGCACGGCTTCACAAACAGTATATAATTAGTATAGGTTGATTTAGAAAGGAAAAAAAAATGACTGACTGCCATTGTGAGAATAATATGTAACCATATAAATAACTGTAATCTTATTACAGGTGCTTAATTTTTTGGAATCTGATTACATAACCCAGATTACATGTAATCACACTCTCAGAAAAATAGGTACAAAAGCTGTCCCTGTGGCGGTTCCTTTTCAAAAGGTACAAGCTTGCCCCCGAAGGGTCTATTTTGGTACCTGAAAGGTTTATATTAGCGCTTAAAGTATACATATTTGAACCTAATAGATTTAAAAGTGTGCCTTTTGAAAAGGTACCGCCCCGGTGACAGCTTTTGTACCTTTTATTTCTGATAGTGCCGTTAGTAAAATAATTACTGTAAAATAATACAGCAGTACTGTAAAATAATGTTAACAGATGAAAAATTGTAGCTAGCAATGTAATCCGTATCCCATATATTACATAATGTAGTGTGGCTACTTTTTAATTATTTCTAGATTACTTTTGACCTTGTTTATTACATAGACTTGCATGGCATTATAAAAAAAAAAAAACTAAGTAACAAACAAAGGGCTTCTTAAAATGGTTCATTAAAAACATAATCAATCAGTGAAACATGAAAGATTAACTGCCGTTGTTTGAATAATATGTAATCATGTAATCCATAAAAAGTAACTGTCATCTGATGATGTAATCTAATTAGAGGTATTTGATTTCTGGAACCTGATTAAATGATTACAGGACTGCTGTCTTTAACAACGATTACTCGCTTTTATGCCTGGATCCAATCTAGAAGAAAACTTTTAACAATCCTATTAATTCCTTATGGATCAAATAAAGTTTTATAGTGCATTTTCCCACACCATTTCTAGAGAACATCCACATTGTGAATGTAAATGTAATTGAACATCATATAAGGGCCATTAGTGTTTTGCTGTTTAGGATGTTGAATAATGGATAAACATGTTGCTTAGTCAGAGTTAGGCAGCTTGTACTATTAAGTATGTATTTAACAGTTGTTTATGAAGCGTTTAGCAAATAATGTAGTAATGCAGTGATAAAGTAGTAGCTACAAATTTTATGAAAAACAATTTTTAGCTTTTTAGCAGGAAATGTATCACATGACATCTTGTTTCTGAACGTGCATACATTCCCATTCAATACCTTTATTCAGCAGGGATGCATTAAATTGCTTATTAGATCACAAATCAGCATATCAGAATGATTTCTGAAGGATCATGTGAGACTAGACTGGAGTACTGATGCTGAAAATTCAGCATTGCGTCACAGGAATAAATTACATTTTAAAATATATTCAAATAGAAAACAGTCATTTTAAATTGTAATAATATTTCGCGATTTCTTTCACATAAATGCAGCCTTGGTGAGCATAAAAGCCACCTTTAAAAAAAATGCACTGACCAAAATCATTTGAAGTGTATATGGAGTTTTTCTCATTTCTACTATACGAAATGGAAAATACAGGTTCATGCCTACTTATAAAGTTTTATGGCTCATAAATGTTATCATCCGATATGTCAGTGTGAAGGAAAAAAAACACATCTACTGTTTCGTAGCACGGTTCAAACCGCATCTTCTGCCGGCATCTGTATCACACATTAGCAGAAGAGCAATGCACAGGTGTCACACGTCCAAGCGTAACTTCTCTGTACGTATCACCGTTCTCTTCCTCTGGGGTGTTTTAAGCTTGACCTTATTCAATCTGATGATGTGGGCCTCGGTAGATCTTCAGGCCCGCCCCGTCTGCCTTCCCATAAAAGCCATTAGAGGAATTGCTACGCTTTTATAAAAATCTGCCCTTTGAGTACAGCGCGATGGAGTTGGGTATGGAGACGACACATGCAGGCCGCCCACTCCAAACCAACCCCCGGTTTCAGACAGTCAAGCTTCATCTCGTTAAGATACGTGATTGTTGACCTTCAGCTGAGGCACAGAGTTTATGAGATTTCCCTTTAACCTGATTCTGTGTTTTTATTGGCTCAGTGTTGATGTCAATCGCCTTGTCTCTCCTCAGGTCTGTAATACAGATGCACCGGCCATCAGTCAATGTAACAGACTGAATAGGAAATGTAGAAAAGGAGCTGGTAGGGTGAAGGCTCACTGATAATGTAGTCCAAAGGGCTGATTGGGGTGTGTGTGTGGTGAGAAGGTAGCAGACTGACAGAATCTAAAGCTATTTTCCGAATGGATTCCTAGTGTACTGCGTGCTGTGTACTGCATACTAATTTCATGTGAACTAGTAAGCGGTGATAAAAAGTTTAAGCATGTGGCATACAGTTGACATACTGTATACGTGTGTGTATAGTGATAATTGTTATAAAATAAAAAATAAAATAAAATTGCATGTGTTTTTATTGTATAATATTTAGAAAATGGTGCATACATTATTTTATTTAATCATTTTTATAGTAAAATAAATTGTATTTGATTTTTATTAAATAATTTATCTTTCATATGATTTTATATAAAATAATTAATGTTTTAGCCTTTTTATAAAAAAAATAAGAGTATAACTTTTCCATTTGTTCCTTTTTTTATGTATGTTCCTTAACTGAGCCTAGCATTTCATTTATTTATTTATTTCATTTATTATGATTAAAACAAATAATTTTATATAAAATATGTATTTTTATTTATTTTGTAATATTTAGTAAAAAAGCTGTGTATACAATTGATTTATTTTTGATGTTTTTAGTAAAATAATCGTTTTTATATAAGTTTAATTCATTCTGTGGCATTCTGTTTTGACTTTGTCTAGCCGGTTTTGAAACCAGGTCAAGATGATTAGTGATATACTGAGTAGTCCGTTTTGAAAAGATTTGTACGTTCCTAATTGCACTGTTGTGTAATGCATATTTTCACAAACGCAAGAGGGCTACACTGCTATTCCACGAATACAGAGAATGCAAATACTATATTAGGGAGACTTAAAGTGCACTGCACTGTAGTATGCCATTCCAAACATACCCGTGATTTGAATCCAAGGCCTGGCACGCAGGAAGAATCAAACGGGAATGGTCCACATTTCTGGCACGTTAACAGCTTGCAGTGCTGCTTATAACTGCTCTCAAGTCAGGCCTGCAATCTCAGGACGTTTGCACTATGGCTGACCTTCTGCCCCGACCTCCACGACACTTCCCTCGATGGAAATACACTAAAATAAAAGTGTAATGTGCTTGTGGGGAGAGGATAGGTGAAACACTGGTGTATCGATGGGTGACAGTATCATCTATCAAATCTGAGCCCCGGGTCCAACGAGCTGCTGCTTGCCAGAGGAAATCAGAATTCATCTAATGTTTTTTTATGCTGGAGAGCTCAATAATAAGCTGAAGGGAATTTGCACTGCTTTATTCATTTAGCTGACACTTTTATCCAGAGTGACTGATGAGGAATGATACTACACAAGTGCTTCATCCTCAGGGTATAGCCATATATTTTAGATTTAATATAGGTTTTTTATTTCAAATATGTAATATCTTTATAAAAAATGTGTAATATTATATATAAACAAAAATTAAATCTATCTATCTATCTATCTATCTATCTATCTATCTATCTATCTATCTATCTGTTCATTCCTGCTCTCTGTCTTTTTATATATATACCATAAATACACACACACACACACACACACACACATATATATATATATATATATATATATATATATATATATATATATATATATATATAGCATTTTATTTAATAGTTTTTAAATATGTTATATGTCCAGGGAAAATTATTATTATTTTATAATTGACCCATTGAAGGAACATTTACAGTTACAAATTTAGTCTACTGTTTTATTAAAAAGTGACAAAAAAAAATAAAAAATTGTCTTGTACAACAGTTACAATGCAAGCACACAGATTTTGAAAAATAAACAATAACATACGTTTATGATTTCAAAGTACAAGATGATATGAGACTAGTGTAATAGAATTGCTTATTGGTGTCCCATTAAAAAAAAAAAAAAAAATTTACATCTTGGATTTAACATCCTGTGATAGTTTACTTCTGTAATAAGTTTTGAGATTTTTGTTCTTTTAAAAGAAAAGGAAACAGTTTTGTGGTAATCAACATGGTGTTGATAGAGCTGAACTGCTATTGAATCCTGCTCTTGCCTTTAGCTGAAATCTATGCTCACGTGTGGGAATCCTTTGTGTCCTTATATCCTTCATATGTTCTTGACCCTCATGGATTTTTCTTTTCACTTTATTTCCCCCTGTACCCATTTTGAAAAGCGCTTTGTTTTATTTGAGTTGTTAAAATCAATACGTTCCCCTATTGGGGACAAGCCTTGGATATTTCTGTCAGCAGAAGAGGATGTGATGGTTGTCATTTCTCTTAATTGCTGCTGGCAATGGCAGATATTACAGAAGCTGAAGTGGGTCAGAGTTCTGCGGCCAGATCTGCTTCACTCTTTTGAGCTTACAGCAACATAATGCTGTGAATTTAACCCGTTATGTGTAATTGATTGAAAAAAAGTGATCAAATTAATGCTATTAGTCATGCCCCGTCACCCATGCAGAAATTATGTAAAAAAGATTTTTTTTAAAAACCAAGCTGAAGTGCCACCATACTTGTTTCTTAAAACACTTTATTGACTTCTCAAGCTGCTTTCATCTTGTTGTGTAGATGAGAAGCCTGTTTTGAAGGATTCTTTGATAAATATCAATTTCAGTCAATTTATTGCATCCTTGCAATGGAAAAAAACCCACTCTTTTAGCACCCCCAACTTTTGAATGATAGCGAGTACATGAAGAAGCGTGTTTCAGCTGCTCTTTATAGGGCCGCGGCCTGTCTCTGCTGCTGGTTTATGGTCCTAGCCAGCGGTTTAGCATTGGTTTGTGAGTGTCGGCTGAGCTGGGATCTTCTGCACACAGCAGTGGAGGTGTAGGAATGTTTGGACCAGCAATACGCTCGCCTGCATATTTCCCTTTCCTCCGTTAATGGGGCATGAGGTGAAGCGGGGGGCTGTAAAACCCACCCGCTGGGGTTCAACAGGCGCTACACTTCTCTGTGGTCGTCGCCAGACAGATGGGGAAGCCATCACGCCGAGGAGACTTCCTGCAGATCTGCATTCCGACACGGGCGATGAAAGACCCTCAATCTCTTCAGCACAATGAGACTGACTCTGAGGCGCATTAAAACCAACGACGGATGGATCAATCCACATTTACAACCCGTGCATCGCTCTTAAAGGTGAAGTGTGTCTTTATAAAATTTTTTTTTTTTTTTTTTGTTCTTTTATAGGTAAATATGCTGGGATATGGCCTGCAAGTAACCAATGGCTTGAGTTTTTTGGCAGCACTTTCTCTGTTGAGCCAACGGCAGACTTGGTTGTGTTCGGGTTTCAGATGTTGAAACTCTGGTTAAATTATGTATTTCTTCTTGAAATTTGGTGTATGTCTTTTATTTAGTGTCATCAATGTGCATGCAAAGTTTAGAGACATTGCATGCATTTTAAAACATTTAATGCAATTTTTTGTGTTGAGATCATATTGACCCTCCATTATTTTCATTAATATTATATATATATTTAGTGGACTCATGTAATTCTTTGTTTCATATTTTTATGTAGTAGTAGAAGGAAATAGTAATTATTAAATAAATGTCTTATGATAAGTATACTATTGAAATATATATTGAATAATAAATAATATATATATATATTTTTTTTTTGTATTATGTCATTTATTTTATTTTAAAGTGAAATTAAATACATTTTTCTCCAGTAGTAGTAGTAATAGAAGTTTTATAGTAGAAGTTTTCTGTTGCAATTCATAGTTTTCCATAGTGCTTTTTTATAAGATACATGCAATTTGACTCCCAACTAGTTATTGACTAGTTATTTTATTTATTTTTTTTTGTTTATTAGTATTATTAATTTTAAACCCAGCAGGAGGGTTACATCCATTTGGTGTTGCTACTGTAGGAACACAGCAATGACACACTTCGCCTTTAAGAAATGTGAAAGAAAGATTAATTTGTCTGCAATTGCTTTAAGTTATAAGAAACCAATATTTTTCGTCTCCCATGCGCTTTCATTCACTTTGACTTTTGTGTCTTTTGGCCTTTATATACGGATTCCAAGTTTTTTTTTCCCCCCACACTTAATGGCCAAGTTCGCATTGGCAGATCCTCACTCGAATCATGGCAGGCCGGAGAGGTTGAGGATACTCTGGTGCGTGATAATTGGTTCATTGACGAACATTTAAAGAAGGTTAACTTGTTTTCGTGGATATCCTTAAGGGCTTTTCTGCGAACCCACACCTCTTGACGCGTCTTAAATACTTTGTAAAAGCGTGTTTTTTTTATTTATTTTTTTTGTTTTGCCTGTTCTCATCTTCCAGTTTCATTTTTCAGGGGCTCTTTCAGCCTCCGAGCACCATCTGCGCCAAGCACGCTCCGTTTTCATAGCACTTCATTCTATTCAAATGTGAAAGCCAAGCAATCAGCTTGGATGGCATTGACATGTGCGCTCAGAGGCAGGATTTGAGAGGCAAATTTCTCTTCATGATTCCGCCTCCCGGCGAACAGATTGTACATCGAAATTTTGCCGACTGTGTCTTTCGCCTCCTCCTCTGGCGGCCTGCAGACGATGCCAGCGTCATAAACTGAGATTGACAAAGGATTTTTGCGAGGGTGGCTGCTTCATTCATATGCATGTGTGTACTCGCTGGGTAGTGTGTTTTCTTTCTGACAATGCCAGTTGAGTTCACCGATCAATGCTTTACAGTGACACCGTCGGTCCTAATGGAGCCGAAAGAGTGCCGCCTGTTTATGCGTTTCTCATAACAACTGATCACGTATTGATGCAATTAAACATGAATGTTGTGACAGTGCAAAATCAAGTGTTTTAACACAACACGGTTTTCCTTTAGCTGAGACTGACTTTAATCAATATTTCTCACGGATAGCACGTCTTCCAGTCGCTGAGAGTGAGATTTAAAGGGGCCGATGATAATTTCTTTCTAGCATGCTTCAAAACCTGTTGGACTTTCTTTTGAAAAGAGGAAATATTGCTCTTTTGATTTGATTTTTACAGTTGTGAAAAAAATAGATTAAAATACTTTATTATAGTAAAATGTATTCATTTAATATTTTAATTTAGTAGTATTTTATTAATAATAATTAATCTAATAAAAATGAAGACAATATTTTATTTAGTAGTAGTAATAATGATAATATTAATAATAGTATTTTACAGTAAAATTGTTTAATACTTTTAGTATTTGTATTTAGTTATAATAAAAATAAAAGTGATCGTATTTATTTATTAAATAGATATCAGGACAGACATAAATACTATTATTTAAATTTACAATCGCACTGTATAATTATAATAATAACTATTATTTTTAAATATTAAACCGTTTCTCTCTGTTTTCACATTGTTTCTAGTCTAATTTTTGGTCAAATTGGAGCACATCAAGCCTAAAGCTTTTTTTCTGTCTATTTAAAATCACAATTGCAATTTTTTATCAGAAAAATCACAATTGCATTCCTGAAGCCAAACCTACCGAATTTGTGTCAGATAATGAGTTTCTGCCATTTTTACAGGTGCTGCTTCACAGAAATTATTTATATCACTGATTATTTTCGAGTAACGACTCGTATTTCCAAACGATCCGTCTCAGTTTGTTCGCGTCTCTGCAGCAGGAAGATTACCTGGAGCGAAGCGTATCTTTCCGTCAAACGAGCGACTTCATTACTCTGTGACGGCTCGGTGTCTACGAGATGAACTGCTAATCGCTCTAAAAGGTGATTATATCCATCAGGAACGGTGTGGGATAAGATCGGGACAAGGTGTACCTTCATAGCGAGATCAAACCGTTGTGTGAAGCCACGTGTGCTGTGACACTCCAGTCTGAGATCTTACACCCTTCAGGGACATAATTATTGATCACGAAGAGAGCTTAGGCTCAGAGCGCCACTTTTCTCTTCCCAGCCAAACACGTTAGGGTTCATTATCGATTCATTCGGAGAGAGGAGCGGTATAGAGGCGAGTTCTCCAAATCTGTGTCAAATAATGCTGAATACACAGCAACAAAGCAACTTTTGTCAGATCAGATGTGCGCTTGTGCAGACGTACACTTGTATTGCGCTGAGGATTGGTAAATGTGAGTTTTCAACGTCGGCAGAACGATCCTGGAGGACCATAGGTCACTGAGTCTAACTGATTCAATGATTCGGTCAGAGCAATTCTTTATAAATTGGTCAAATTTGTATAATAAATATAAACAGTTGATATAGAGTGGTTAAAAATATAGCATTTTAACTATGTTTTATTTAGTGTAAACATCTATTGTATGAACAAATCATTTTTGGGAGCCATTTTTTTTTTTTATCAGTGAATCAGTTCAGCTGGTTCACAATTTACTTGTAAATCGAACTGATCTGATTGCAGCAAGTAACAGGTCACTGATTCAATGATTCGATCAGAGCAAATCCTAATAAATTGTTTTTTTAAAAAATAATGTTTAGTGGTAGCAAAAAATAGAGTGTATAAAATGTCTTTGAGTGTAAAAAAGGCTAATTTCTTAAAACAAATAATTAGTTTGAGCTTTTTTTTTTATCAGTGAATGGATATTTGTTCATTTGTGAATCAGTTCAACTGCTTCAATAACTGAACAAATCATGATCCGATTGCAGCAAGTAACAGGTCACTGATTCAGTGATTCGATTCTGAGTCTGAAGTTAACTCACTGATTCAGTGATTCATTCAGATTCCTAATAAGTTGGTCAGAATGCAATAAAGTAAAGTTAGCAAAGATGTTCATGTTGACTTGAACAAAATGATGGTCTGTTAGTCTGTAAGAAAGCTGTTTGCCGCTAGACAGTAGTGATATGACAGCGAGAGATGTTTATGAGTCTGACGCCATCAAACACAGCAGTTATTACGGAGGGTCGGATGGGACAGACAGTAAAACCGCCCAGCGTTTTATTCTCGTGGTTTAGGTACATTAATGTCAGTGGATACACTGCTGTGTGTGGATGGCATTACACTGTCACCAACTAAAATGTGTAAGTATACGTGACTGAGAGATTTCATTTTACGATTTAGCTCTAATTCAGTTGAATTCAAATGAATCAGTGTCCACAGAAATTTAATGTTTTTTGTTAAGGTTAAGTTTTTTTCTTTTTGTCAAAATACTTTCTCCTAGTTTAATTATTATATTATGTTATGTTTAGTAAACAATAAATCATGTATATATATATATATATATATATATATATATATATATATATATATATATGTATATAACTTTATAGTCTTAAGTATTGTATTGTTTGTCAGTTTTTGTTGTTTTTAATTATATTACACATGTAATTAATTAAAATCATATTTATATATATATTTTTTTGTATGATTGTTTTTATCATTTCATTTATCAATGATAATTTTTTTTATTTATTAACAGTGTTTTATTTAGTTTTTGTCCTTAAAATGCTTTCTCCTGGTTTTATATTACTATATTATATAAATGTAATAATTACAATTAAATTAATATTTTTATTTGTTTGTTTATTTGTTACTTTTTATTACTTAAATAAAAAATTCTCTTAAATTAACATAATAAATTAGCTTTTATGAAACCGTCACTCTAATATGAACATACTGCTGACACTTTCAAGCAAACATGTCTACTAACAACGTATAAGCAATATTTCTGCATACTATCCGAGCGTTTTATTTGCAGTTCCGTTTGAGGCCGAGCATTTTTTGTTCGTTTGTTTATGTTCGCGTATCAGTAGACTTTCTGTGAACTTAAGGGTTTAGAGGAGCAAGAAACTCCAATGATCTCTCATTTGTGGTCGTGACGCCTTTTAAGCGAAAACATCATCCGTATGGCGCTCGGGTAATTGAATCCCGTCCAGTTAGTACACAAAGCGAGCAGAGCCGCGGCCCGGCGTCGTTTCATCGGCTGCCGCTCCATCAAACCGTAATCAGCCGCCTGGGGAAAGAAGACAGAGGTTGCCGTTCATCCGCACGTATCCTTTTTCATCCTCGCTCTAAATGAAGTGCGGCTGGTACACGCTGTTGTCTTTGAATCAATTCATGACAGTGGGTGAAGGAGCGAGGCGCAGGTCTTCCCAGGGCTCTGCTTAGTCCAAGTCCAATTTCCCACTGAAAGATCGGGTCTTCTTGATGTAGGTCTGCGGGGCCAACTCGCTCCGGGCCATTCTTCAAGCCGCCTCTCTTCTCGTCTTTTAATCTTATCGCTCTTCTAATTTTTTTATGAACTTGTCTCGGGTGTTTTTAACCTTTCATGGCGCGAGAGACGAGGATTTTCCTCCGCCTTTCCTACCGACTCGATTCGAGAGATTTCGAGTTTATGCAGCGTCGTTCGCGAAGACCTCGGCGAGGTCCGGGGGCCTTTTTGCGCTGGCCGACGCGTGATTGAGCCGCGCAGACGCCTTCGTCGATGTCTCCGTCGATGAGCGTTGGGTTCTGCTGGAATGATGCAGCTGCAGTAGGTGCGAATGTATTGCAGCTCGGCGCCTCGCTTCAGATAAACTGTCGGAAATCAATACGCTTCAAATCTTTCATCAGTACACCATCGCAGTGCAGAGACGTTAAGCATTTACAGCTCTCCGAGATGTTCTCCGAGAGATCTGTTTTTCTCGTACACAGGAGGATTTGGAGGAAGCGTTAGAGCAGGGCCGCAGACGTTGAGGGGGACGTGTCTCCTCTTCAATATTCTCATTATTGGTCCATCAATATGGTTTTTGTAATGGAGGATTCTTAACCACATTACCATGAGTCCATCCTACAATATTTGGTTACATCATTGCATTATACATCATTGCATTATATATTTCTCAGATCCTTTGGCACCACGGTGAAGTGATGTGTCAGATACTAATACTATTTTTGTTTTTTTTTCTTTTATTGTATGAGGTACTGTTTATTTATGTGTGTATATACTATATATGTGTACAGTGTGTGTGTATATATATATATATATATATATATATATATATATATATATATATATATATATATATATATATATATATATATATATTTGCTAACCACATATTGGTATATCGCTAAATTTGTGTTGTTTTTTATGGAATAACCGTTTCAACGAACAACAAACAAACAAACCACAGAAATAAATATGAAACATTGTGTCCACAATGTTTGTTTTTATTTTTAGTTGTTTGTAAAAACTTTTATGACGGACGAAAGGCAGTGTGTAAACGTTAGGTCGTATTTATTTTATAATGTGCAAACAAATTTGGATGGACATTTCAGACTCGGCGTGCAATGACACTAATAATAATAATAATAATAATAATAAATAAATCAAGTTATATACAGTATTTATTTACTTTCCTCACTTATTTAATTACTAGTGGCGTAATAGTATTATCAGCATTGTGATATTGCGATAACTAATTTGTCTCAATATTAGCGTGGTCTCATGATGTTACGAAAGCTGGGGTTTTCCTTCAAAATAAAAGCTCTGCTGCTGTTTCTGTCAATATAAAAGCTCAAAAATGCAGTATGAGTTGCTGACATGCAGTCCAAAATGAAATATCCCTTTAAAGTGTACAAATTAGGAGTCATTTCTTTACTGTAGTGTAAAGCGAAAATATATACCCATGAAATATTCATTTTCATTTATTTTGCAGTGCAGTTGTTTTACAATGCATGGCTACTACTGTCATTTATTATTATTGTTATTATGATGTTTTAATTTGTTTCTAAAAAACAAGTGTGAATGTAATTTAGATCGAAATAAAAAGGGCTGAGTTCTTTTTGAAGTTCAGGTGCAAGTCAAGACTTTTTTATGACTAACCTTTTCTTAGTTAAGAACATAGGTTGGAGCATTTCACAGAAATTTGTAACTTTTAAAACGTAAAACCTTCATATTTTATTTTTTATTATTTTTATTACATGCTCAAGTCGCTCAGTTATTCTACGAGTCTCATAATATGAGTCACTACAATGAATCAAAATATCATTAAGATTCCTCTGGGGTTTGTAGTCTTTGGAAAAAGAGAGAATCATAAATCATAATCATAATCTTTAATCGTAAGGATATAAAGTGATGTCTGATGTGATTTATAGTGGCGCATTCAATGGCTCTGATCAACTTGACCAATCAGCTTCCATTATACACTATATATAACCATATTGGATAACTATCCATTTTATAAAATGTGTTTGTCTGTTTTGTAAGCGTCTGAATAAGCATTAGAAGTGTGAAGATCTTCAAATCAAGCTCTCCTGTCGTCTCTAATTAGGACAAGTGTACATGTGATTTTTCACTGCGTTAACCTTTCTCTGTCCTCCTCCTCCTCCGTCTCGGCTAAAACTTTGACCCACTCCTCCAGTTTCACCGCTCGTCTTCCTACGTGTTTCTCGAACTGTTCCACGTGCTTCTGATGCCGGTTTCACCCACTCAACACATAAAAAGCACTTGCAGATCACGCTGTGTGCGAAACATACACTGACTTTTTACGGGGCGCAATCTGTTCAGGTTCGTCTTGCGCAGCTCAGACCGTCTCTGGCTGCCCCGTCATACTTACCTGAACATCGTTAAGAGTTTTTCAACAAGACTAAAGAGTTAAGTACATTTAGAATTATCAGTTGATATAAAAGTTGTATTTTGTTTTGTTGATTTAGTGTCTGATATTGGTTCCAGTGCATCATGCTGTTGCTATAGTTACCTCAACCAGTGAACTTTTGTGTGCGAGTGTCTGTTTGAACAGGTTTTTTTTGTTTACGTATTCCTTTTTCCCACATATGAAGCCGAATATCTAAATGCAGTAAACTGTTGTAATGTGGTTTAATGTAATTTAATTTAATTTAAACGGTTGCAATTTCACTATATATGTATATCGCTATATATTTTTTCTCGTTTTAATCTCATAAATGCAGTGATGAGTGTGTGTTGTGTGTGTGTGTGTGTGTGTGTGTGTGTGTGTGTATATATATACACACACACACACACACACATATATATATATATATATATATATATATACTTTATTACTTGTATATAATTATTTATTGTAATTTATTTCTGTGGTGCAAATCTGAAATTTCAGTATTTGTAATGTACTGATTTGCTGATCAAGAAACATTTCTAATCATTTCAATAGAAAAGTTCTGTAATAGTTTTTTTTTTTAACAATTTTTGCATGGATTTTTTTGATGAATAGAAAGTTAAGACTAACAGCATTTATTTGAAATAGAAATCTTTGTAACATTATAAAGTGCTTGATAATTAAAATCTATTCATTAAATCAAATCAAAAGACCTTTTATTGTAGCACTTTTATGATAAGGTCAGTTATTGTACTAACTAACAATAATCAGCAAGCAATTAATTTGTTCCAGTTTTTAACTGTTTGTTCTTTATTGCTAACTCAGTTTCATTAAATAATTTTCACTTTTGATCTTTATAACGTGTTAGTAAATATTGAAATTATCATGAATTAATACATGCCAATTTTATTGTTAGTTAATGCATTAGTAGCAATGATCTATTACTGTCCCTACAGTGCGTAACATTAAATGTTTCTTTCAGATTTCTTTTTTTTGTTTGTTTTTTTCTTTGTCTGCTGCAGTGACTTTCGGAGCGATCAATCACACAGCACTTACAGCCTCATAACCCCTCATTTTCACCCCGAAACCGCGTTCGCTAGCTTGTCCTAGATTCCCGTCCTGTTCCAGCCAGCCAAACAAAGCCAAAAACCCGAGCCGTCCCCTTTCAGAGCCACCCGAAGCGGCCACTTTAAGGACGCGTAATATCCAGGTGCGCACCGCAGAGTGAGAAAAGATAGATCCCAAATGCAACAAAGCAATTTCGGGCTCGTTTGAAAAGACCTAATGACTGCGAAACGGCGAGAACGAGGCGACGGGAGCCCGAGACGAGAGTGAAAGATGGCGTGAAAAGCAGTCGATGTGAAAAATGCACCGAAGAGAGAGTCAGCGAGCAGGGATGGGATCACATTGCAGAGAGTTTTGCTATAATGCAAGACTTCTAGCGCGAAGATTTAGTCTAACTGAGGTCCACAGGGAGTTCATCATTTCATCTCAAAAAGCGACTGACTCATCGTTTTAGCTCCGGGCTATTTATTAGTTCGCTTTAATGAGCCGTTATATTCATCTGCTAATGAAATCAGTGATTTATTGGTCGGTTTGTGGGATATCGGATGCGGGACACTATCCCGTTGTCTGTCAGAGAACATCTGCTGATCATTCAGCACGTTTAATATGATATTAATAGACGAGCTGGATTTGTTTCCCCTCTCATCCAATACATTTGATGAGCGAACGCAGATTTCGGATCTAAGCACCGATTTATCGACCGCAATGTTTTTGACGCGTACCGTCGAAATAAATCCATGCACGGCCATGGTTACGTTAAAATGCTCTCCGCTGTGATTTACAGGGAGATATTGTTTGATGTTCGCCGGGGGTTCGAATATGTGCTAATAAGCACGCTGCGCGAGATGATCTGTATGTCTGCTTTGTTAGACGTTCTGTAATTTAAGCTTTCAGAAAAAGCTGAATCCTGTTTATCGTTTCGCAAGCGGTGATTTAACTGGTGCTGAAAATAGCTTGTGCAGCTATCCGTTATGAGGAAATATGAAGGCGTTGATGGGTTTGGACTAAATTATGACCGCTAAGTAAAGGTCTGATTTGATGTGCATTTTATAAATGCTTACTTTAGTTTAATTATGGCAGGAAATGTGAGGATACGGAGAAGTGGCTTTTCATCACAATGGTGTAAACCTGTTCGTTTGTGCACTAATATTATTTGTAGATTTTAGGGTTGTGACGTAATCGATGTGCGACGATGACCGTGGTGGGGGTCCGTCTTTTCCTCGCTTTCCTTCGGTTTTAAATAGCCTGTAAGTGCTTCAAAATTCATGGCAGTTCGGTTACAAGAAGTTGTTCGCTTTTAGTTTGTTTCCCTCACTTTAAATAGCCTAGTTTAAAAAAACTAAAAAAATACGCATTTTACTTCCACTTTTACATTAGCGTCAGTTCAACATCAATTGCTTGAGTCCTATTTAATCATCAATGCAGAACATAGAACTTTTTAAACAAAATGCAATATCCTATACCTAAATAAAATAACAAATGTCTTTTATAGTCAAATGACTTATGGGTATAAATAAATAGGGCACGGATGACTTACACCTTGATGTAAAATAATGAAAAAAATACAGTTAATTAAAACAAAAATCAGAAAAAAATAAAATGGAACCAACTTTTTTCATTTATTTGTTTGTTTTTGAATTTCCATTATCACTTAGATTGATGGTAAAAGTCGAAAGGCTTTTCAAAATCCAGAATATTAAGAGTTTCGTTTTGAAACTCTTCCATCATCGTCTTGTCTTTTTCACTTCACTCTTCTTGTCTCGACTCGCTCTCCTACATGATAAATGAAATCTGATCTGTACGTGAATGCCATTCGTTCGATGCGCTACATTGAGCAGCCGCGTATAGTTTTAGTTGTCTGTTCTCTCATCGAACGAACATGTTATTACTATATGTGTTATTATAAAAAAATCCAAATGACGGTGTGTGACGGTGTCACGGTGGGCAAGTGACGTAACCGGTCTTGGGGCTTAACACCGTTATTACTGTCAACGCTTTCTATCGCAGCAAGCCTATTAGACTTACATGATGCGAGCGGCTTTGATTGACGTATGCTGATGGTTATATACAAGACTGGTTGTTACATTTCTTACCTCGTGGAGGGTTTGTTTATGAATGGCAGTTTCTGTACGGTCGCGTACTAAGACCTCTTGGCTAGTCAAAAGATATTGAACATTTCCACTATTATCGAGCAGACGCAGTTCATTGAACACACATGCTTGGCATTTTATCATGCCTTATGGGGTAATTTGTCAACATAAAACTTGCCATTAAAAAGTCTATTATAGGCGCTGAACTGATCAAAAGTGAGAGCAAGCATTTACAATCTTACAGAAGCTTTCCGTTTCAAATAAATGCTGTCATATTCATTAAACTGTCCTTAAAAGGTTTGAGTTTCTTTAAAAAAATATTAGGAAGCTGTCCAAAATGTATATTAAATTACAAAAAAAAATAAAAACAAATGTATATATATATATATATATATGTGTATATATATATATGTGTATATATATATATATATATATATATATATATATATATATATATATATATATATATATATTATAATTGATAACAAAGAAATGCAACAGATTCACTACATAGTAAGGAATTATATAAAACATCAAATTAGTAATTGTTTTCTAACTGAAAAATAAATCAAGTGGAATTATCAATACATTTTATGTTTAATTGTGTTATTATTATTATTATTATTATTATTATAAAAATGTCACATATGCAAACTAAACCCCCATTTTGGTGAAACGTGACCATTTTTTAAAATGTATGTAGCAAAGAATACTTAAATTAATAAAAAATTCCCAGCAAATATATTTATATAGCTACAAAAGATAAATGCAGTCCATTTGAAGCACAACTTTACACAGCATTAGTAATAATTGTAATTAGAATCATTTCTGAAGAACCGTGCGACACTGAACAATTCAACTCTGCATCACAGAAAAATAAAGTACATTAAAAAGTGTGTGTGTGTGTGTGTGTGTGTGTGTGTATGCCCCCCGCTTCAGTGAAGTCCATTTTCAGTTGGGCTGGTAGTGTGTTCTAATAGAAACTTTAAAAGATAACAGATATTTTTTTAATGTCTGTGTGTGATGTCAGAGAAAGGCCGATGTTTATAACACCCTCTCTGTCTCTTTCACTCTCCACACACACACACACACACACACACACACACACAGGCTGTGAGGTGAAAGAGGCTGTACTCTCAGCAGCACTTCACGTGTGATAATGCAGTGTTGTTCTCAGCAGTACAGTGAGCTGTTGTTTTAGGAGTCTTTTCTTTCTGCGGGTTGAAGGACGCTGGAGCACTCTCATCTCTCAGCTCCCGTTCTTCTCTCTTCCTCTCGTTCCTGCTGGTCTTCAATGTAATTAGTTCATTTTCCACTTTAATAAGCTGGATGATGGTCTGTAGAGTATTCCAGACAGGCCCGCTGGCACAGACAGCCCCAAAGAGAGCTTCAGGTAAATGAGAATCTTGTGCTCGTGGTCCGACATGGATCAATCCCACCGTAACTTATACAGGTCATATTTCACGTCAAAAAAAGTTCGAAATTCATTAAAAGTAAAAAATACACTTTACACTGTATATATTCAATTAATTAAATACAGTAATACAGTGAAATGTTATTGCAATTTAAAATAACTTCTATAATATATTTTAATATTTAATTCATTCCTGTGATGCAAAGCTGAATTTTCAGCCTCATTAGTGATTTTGTTTTAAATAAAAAAGTTATTTTTTTGCATAAATTCATTTTTGTAACAAGAATTATTTATTTAATTTCTTTCCCTTCAACTGTTATGCACATTTTTTGTAATAGTGTCAAGAAAATCGCACACACACACACATACACACGCACACACTCAAAAAGGCTTCATCTTCTTCAAGCAAACTATAATTTTTTGTTCTGTACTTGGGATGAAATATGATCCAGACATATGTTTGACAGGATTTGTGAGATTCACTCAAATACCACATACAGAATAAAGAGAAGATGAGTCAAAGACAGAACGAGTGTGGGCTGTTTTAAGCAATAAAGCAAACATCAATACGACCCACTCAGACACAGAGCACTGAAGCTGCAGAGTCAGGAGAAACGATGCGCTGTCTTATTAAAGGGAGTGTGTCACAGGACCCTTCCCGTCTGTCACAGGCTACATGTCAATGTAGTTCTTCATGCATTTCTCTGAAGTTCACCTTGAGTTCACCTCACCTGGCTACTGTACCTTTAAGACCTCTTTATGGGAACATGATCGGTTTAGCTCTATCATGTAGCTTTTTGCACGTGATGTATTGTATTGTATTATATTATATTGTAATTTAATAATATAATGTAATGTGTATCATGTTTTTGAAAGTGAACTTCTATTCTCACCAGCTGAATTTATTTAATCTAAATATAATAAAAATAGTAATGTTATAGAACATCTAAAATCACCCATTTCTATTTGAATATTTTTTTAATGTCATTTATTTCTGTGATTTAAAACGTTTTAATCCAGACTTTAGTGTCACATAATATATTAATTAGCCAATTCTTTTTCAAAAAAATTTTAAGAAAAAGGAAAAAAACAACTAAAACAAAACACGTATTTAACATGTTTGCAACATTGATCAATTGATTGTACCTGTAATAATAATAAAACAACTATATATCATTATATAATATTGACAAATTAGTGCCACTTCAATATAGACTGCCACATAATAATAATAATAATAATAAAACATTATATTATATTATATTATATTATCAAATTAGTGACACTTTAATATAAACTGTCACATAAATGTACATGGATGCAATGTTGTAAAAACACACACACACACAAAAAATCAGCATTTTCGTTTTGCCGCAGAGTACAACAGAGTTAGTTTTAAAATCTTTAAATGCTTTCATATGGTCAGGAAAGTGCAGCTAAGTGTCTCCATAGCAATAATTTCAGAAACTGCGAGACAAACGATTCAATTAGGGCCTGCTGGCTGCATCGCGCCTCATATTTTGTCATTAGGGCTATTCAGTTTCAGCCCAGGGCAGTTCTGTCTAATAAAGTAGAAGCTTTGGCATTTTCTGGTGAGCTCACAGCTACTGTAGCTACACACAAACACACACACACACACACACGCATACTGAGATGTAGGGCACGGGCCACTGAGCTACATCATTGCTTCATTTGGATCAAACTCTAGCACGCTAGAGTCATTTATCTACATAGTCTCAGAGTGTGTGTGTGTGTGTGTGTGTGTAACCTTGAGGCACTGCAAGCTCAAGTACCAGTGAGAAGTCAAATGGGAGGGAATGTATTCCCATGTAACCCCCACACAGGAACAACATAAATCCAGCAGTCACACACACATATGAGCAGCATGTTTGTTTTGGTAATGAGAGTGTAATGCTTTCTTACTGCATGCGTTGCTATAAGCATTTATCAAAATGTGCTGCGTTTGAATGTTTGTGGACATCCATATAAATGCAATGGCAGAAATACATATGCATGCGTATTTTAGCCTCATGCACTATTTTTCCGTGCAAACATTTCGATGGGTTATTTACAGCGCATATTAAATGCATCTGTTTTTAGCAAACAGATATTCATATTTTTTTAAAAAAAAAGTTTTAAGTAAAAAAATTTACCCTCTCTAAAACACACAATTTTCCTTAATAATATTTGACAACCTCATGATTTTGACTTTTTTTTTTTTTTTTTTTTTACATTGGTTCAAGTTTTTTTTATGTTTTTGTCTAGAATTTGTACCCCCCAAAATTATTTGGAGCTTGGTATGAAAAAGCATGTTTATTGTTGCACACAGTTTTCCAGGTCGATCAAATCAAAATAAAAAATAAAATAAAATAAAATTTTTATAGTTTCATTGTTTCATAATTTTAGCTTTATTATGTTTGTTTTGTGCTATTTAAAATTGAGTATATCATAAAAGGCCATTTAAAATGCTTTTTAGAAATGCCTTCTAAAGCTGTTTATATTTTTAGGCCGTAAATGAGAATGAGAAACTTGACTTTCCATTGGTTTCATCGGATCTCGATACTAGCATATTTCTAGGTGAATGATATAGCACATAAAAAAAACAACTCACACATATATTGGGTACATCCATTGTCCATTAATAATGTCCATGAATAATTTTGGATTGCTACGCCACATTAGATGACTTTTGTCCCTGAGCTCTGATTTGCGAAGGGTACATGTCATGATGCCGGGAGAGTCTGGAGAGCTTCTATCTCTGTTAAAGCCTCTAGTGGTTGCTGGGGTCTTCGGATCAAATCACAGAAGAAATAAAAACAGCCTTGATGTCTGTGACTAAAAAAAGAGTGTTACTGCATTCGTCAACGCGTGACCTGTGCTGTGTGGAGGTGTTTGTTTGAATGGCTTTATTTCTCTAAGGATGAGCGATGGGTCTCTGTGGGGCAGGTTTCTGTGGTTACACCCTCCGGGTCACCACGGGGGGAGATGGAGACCTGACTCAAAGGAGTACGTACTGTAGTGCACTTTTGGAGCAGACAAGAATTCCCAGTGTTAAATGATTGGCTAGATGTAGTTTGAAAGTACGTTAGATGATTACGTATGAAATTAAGAATATGCAAATGTAATGAATTTTCAGCATCTTTACTCCAGCGTTTATTGTCACATGATCCTTCACCTAATGTAAATGTCAAGCTAATTTTCTCTTTTGATTAATATCAATGTTGAAAAAGTTTTGTTGTGGAGTCTGCAGTTTTTAAAAGAACAGCATTTGAGATTGAATTTTCTAACATTTGAACCGTTTACAGTAACTTTTAGCGCATATTTTTACTGTTTTTTTTTTAATCAATTAGCGTTAAGAGCTGTTTAGGGTTCCAGCAGTCCAGATTAATATCATAAACAACTTAATATCGAACCGAGCATATTGACAAACAGCAGCATTTTACCAGATCCCAACAAAATTAAATTATGCTAAAAAGTAGCTGCTACGATGCTAGGATGCGTTTTGTGTCTGCTAAGTTGTTCTAAATGCTTTTAGAACAAAGCGAAACCGTGTTTTTTTATCGATTTCCCATCGAAGGTCACATCAGAACGATTGATTCATTTTATCGAGTCTTTGACTCCTCGTGTTTTGAGTTTTTAAATCACGTATTGATTTCTCATCGATAACCTATGGAGGGTTACCTTTAGCTCCCTCGAGCGAGCGCCGGCTGACCGCTTCGTGACCGGGCTCCTGGGGGACGGGTTTGGGAGGAGGTTAAGTGGCATGTGTGTGTTGTGACGTGCTCTGCCGTGAACCGGTCCAATAACTTGCGCGCACAATGCACTCTGGCTGACCCGAGTTTGAGGCGGGACACGGGCGCTGAACCGTGAGGGCCACATGATTTTTTAATGGCCCCGCAGAAAGCCTCACCACTGCTGGGACCTGTCTTTACTTTAAAACACTCTCAGTGAGGTAGCTGTTTATAGGCTCAGTTAGATCACAGCTGCCGGACGGCCTGAAAGGGTTTGGACACGCAGTGCATTAAGAGGCGCCCGTGGTTCTAGCGTGTCCCGCGGCGTAGATAATCACAACGAGCAAACGATCAAACGGGTGGACATCAGCGAGAGTGACGCCCCACTCGGCTCTCACGCTTTCACGCTTTGACTTGAGAGGTTTTGCTCCAATTTCCCAGCGATTTTTGTGGCTATTCTATTTCTCTCACTCTTTTTGTTTTTAGGTGTATTTTGTATTAAAAGATTGAATAAAGATCGTTAAATATTATGAAGAAAATACACTAATCAAAGTTTCTGGGGGAAGAAATGTCTTTTAAATCTCTAATGCACAACAAGGCTGCATTTATTTGATAAAAAATACATAGACTGTATTTTTTTTTACAATACAGTAGTATTGTTACATTAATACATGATGCAAATATGAATTTTCATTGGCTTCATTAGTGTCACATAATTCTTCAAAAATCTTTCTAATATGATTTGCTGCTCATTTATGAAATATGTTGTTTATAGCTTAATCTAATCTAATCTAATAATATATCACAGATTATTTAATTTTTTTTTTAAAATAACCAAATTTTTTTCAGCCTTGAGAGTCATTAAATTACAGTAAACATTTTTTAAATTCTAAAAATGCATCCTTATTAAAAATGATTTCTTTCCTTCTTACCAGACTTTTGGATAGAAGTATTTTAATATTTCTGAAAATAATATTTTATGAATTACATATTGCACAGCAAGGAACTGTTTTCAACGTTCATCATAATAAAAGTTTCTCAAGCAGCAAATCGGCATATTAGAAGGATTTCTGAAGGATCATGTGACACTGAAGTCTGAAGTAATGATGCAGAAAATTCATCTTTTCATCGAAAGGATTAATTACATTTTATTCAAATAGAAAACTCTTAATTTGTAGATATGTTAGATATGTAGATATTTTACTGCATTTTCAATCAAATATCTGCAGCCGTGGTGAAATACCTGGCTTTGTAATAAACACTTTAAAAATTCTAACTTTTGTCTGTACAAAACCTGCTGCATATGTTGCATGTGTTTGGCGAGTTGTTATGCGCTTACTAGAGTGGTTGCTAGGTGGACCATTCCTCTGACCAATAAGCTGTAAGCTCCGCCCCCTCAAACCCTTTATTTAACTTGGTCAAGAGTGAGACATTTTAATGAGGACAGCCTGAATAAAAATGACTTGTTTATTAGATTTTTCTGACCTAATTTTCAGCAAGTCCAAGAACACGAGTGCAGCTCAGACACATTTGTCTGCGGTCCCCAAAGAACAGGCGGCCTTTACGCAGATTTACGATAGCCGGGGTCGACACTACAATACAGGCGCGCAGAAAAATATCCTCCCTCAAGGACAGCGCTGTTATGAGCACTTAAAATGGACTCGGACGCTTCTTGCGGGACTAAATATAGAGCCTAGTGTTATGTGTGGCAAATATTTCAATATTTCTTTTGATCTTTGGTTTATTTATGTTTTTTTATACAGACACACACACACACACACACACACACACACACACACATATATATATATATATATATATGTATATGTATACACACACACAGATACACATATATTATACGTGCATATATGCATATATATTTAACAGATGACTAAGTAAATGCAAAATGCATTGGCATGAGAGCCAGATGGTGGAGACGCATTTTAGCACGTCTTTCTATTTTCAGTGCAGATGTAAATCATGTAAGAAGTCATAAATGAAACGCAGGCGGTGGATGAAATCTGTTCTGCGCTGTATATGTTTTTAAGGACAGTAAAACATATAAATAGCTAAAAAATTGCAACTGTAGCTTTAGGTGGATCTCGGGCACCTTTTCGGCCCGGTGTGAGAGATAGAACGATGTTTCCAGAACCACACACATACAAACACGAATATCTTGACATTTACATTAAATGTCACATGGCTGGAGTTAGTTCTGTGGCATTATATTACTTCTGCCAATCTATTACTGTACAATGCTCATAGGGAGGAGAAAAGCAGCAAAGACCAATATATTTTTTAGCCATTAAAATGGTGGCGGTGCCTTCTGGCGAAGAAGTTTGTGGTTCGTAATTGTGTCTTGAATTGATAAGCTTCATTCTATTAAAGGGCTCCATTTTTGTAATTTATTTTATGTAAATATCGTGTAGAATACATGCTAATTTCATTGCAGCTGTTATGTGCATTTTTCTTTTCTATAATTAAAAAGTATTATCTGTGCTGTTATTCAACTCTGGGGTCAATTATTTTTAAGAAATCGGTCGGGGTGCATTAAGTTGCATAATGTTGCATTTTTTCCCTGTTTATGCTAATCAAGGTGTCCTGAAAAAATGTATCATAGGATCCACAAAAATATTAAGTTACAGATGTTAAGTTACAACTCTGTTACAACACTTTTCAATAGTATAATAATACTAAACGTTTTAAGCAGCAAACCAGAATGAAATCAGAATGATTTCTGAAGTATCATGTGACAGAAGACTGAAGACAAAAAATTATGTTTTTTGTAAATAAAGGTACAAAAACTGTAACTGGGTACACTTTTGTACCTATTAGGTTCAAATATGTACACTTTAAGTACTAATATGTATCTTTAAGGTACCAAAATGGATCCTTGGTACAAACATGTACCTTTTGGAAAGGTGCCGCCCCAGGGACAGCTTTTGTACCTTTATTTCTGAGAGTGTGGGTTCCAGGCAATACTAACTGCAGAAGAAGAAAAACTATCAATCATCTAGCAAATAGCATGCAAAAGTTGTTCATAAAAGTGTTTGTCTTTTCCGCATCAAATTTGTACATTTCTGCACGCTCCTCACCTGCCTTTAGTGGCACGAACAGATAGCCCCGCCCCAAACACACGCCATTGGTCGAGCTATTGATCTGCTCCATTGAACGAAGCAGACCGAATCCGGCCGAATCTGCTGTGATGTATTGTGACGAACATGCTATTGTTTTTTTCCTCTCCCCAAGAGCACCGGTTCCTCCGACTCCGGTGAAACCCGTATTGACTTTAGCGGCGTATTTTAATTCGATGCTAATGAAAACGAGACTCTGAGGGATGCAAGTACAGTCCGTGCGTTGTGTAGCTGGTTCTTGATCAAAGTAAATGCTCAAGAAATTTAAATAGCGATGTTTACTGACTAAAGGCTGTTCTGGAGTCCTCAAATGACCCACGAAACGAGCCCTTCCCAGCATTTTCCAGCTTCCTAAGTAACAAGCACTTCCCAGCTTCTGATATTAGGAGTTTCTCTCAAGCAGAATGTTCTCCCTGTAGTATCAAATGCTGTTTCTAAAGAGGCTTAGAGTAAAATGACTCTCAAGGCTGGTTTTAGGGAAACACCTTTCTCTCTTAAAATGCTTAAACATGCTTTTTCTGTTGAATTGCAGGAGCATGAGTGGAATTATGACAGCGACACGCTAGCAGCGTTCCTGGAAGTCAAATCCGTGAGTGAGTTTATGAGGTAGTGAGGCACAGATTCCTGGCTCCTTCAAAGTGTTAGGCAGCGGCTCTCTGCTCTCGCTTTAAGATGACCAGCGGATCCAAGAGTGAAAGATAGTGGTTGACCGATCAGATATTTCAACAGCCAATACTAATATTATTCGCAGTCCAGCATATAATGCTTTTGATTGATCTGTTCTTCTGATTCGTTCTGATTCATCCGTCACACTGGAAAGGTAAGGTCGAGGCAAGCGGATTGCATTGTGGGACACATCGTCCTACACTGTATGGTCTGTTGTACATTGCTCATTTTGGCAAAGGTAATCAATCATTCAGGTGTGGAAAATCAAAAATTAGATGCTGAATATGAATTGAGGAAATATTGTGTAATTTGGTCTCTTAAAAGCGAAGCATGTAACAATTGCACAAAAATATGCAAATATTAAAAACTAAATAATAAATAATAAGTAAATGCAGTGCAGTTCGTTCATTAAAAAAAGAAGTGGAAGAAATGGAAGTGTGCAAAAATTGCAAATATTGAAGACAAAAAACGAATATGAACTGAGCGAGTATAAAATGTTAATTTTGTGAGAAGTGAGAAGCATATCACGGAATTGTATAAAAAAATTAATTAGTTAAAAACTAATATAATAAATATAAATTGAGCAGATATGTCGTTGTTAAATTAAAGTAAAGCATAATGAAATTGTGTATATTTAAATTAAATATGAATATGAATGAAGCTTAAAAGTTTCTAAAGGAAAACATTTAAGAGAACTGCATGTAAGATGCACATATTTAAAAATTTTAATATAGTTTGAATAAATATTGTCTAATGTATAGAAAGGTAAGTGTAAGATTAACTGTCACATTTCAGATATTTTAAAATTAAGTAGTGAATATGAATTGAGTAAATATTGTGTAATTTGGACATTTAATAGTGTAGCGCATAATAGAATAGTGCAAAGAATAGTAAATATTTAAAGAAATATTAAATGTGATTTGAATAAAAATAGTCATCTGTTCATTTGAAAAGTATAACAGAGCGGCACATAAAATGAAAGTATAAAGAAAAACGATATATTCAATATTAATCGAACAATTATTGCTTAAGAATGCAAATATTTAAGTTAAATATTTGACATAAAATTAGCAAAGATTGAGTAGTGATTGATCATTTAAAAAGTGAAAAGCAAAGCATTACTTTTGCACTTCCGTACCAGCTATGACCAAATATCAGCCTATTTAACACTAGCAGAGAGTCAGAAAGACATCTTCCTCCAAACGTTCAGCTCTGAGGTCTGGAATGAAGCGAGCGCATGAACTGGATAATTGTGGAGAGTGTTTGTGCATGTATCAGCCGTCTAGGTGATTAGCCACGAACACTGTATTGTAACGTGCAATCTGTCAACCAAACTGACTTGGCACACTTTCGTGTGCCAGTTGCCTGGATATGGGGCGGGTGGATGATTGTTATTTTCCCTCCACCGCTGATGCAGTACCAGAGGAATTAATTTGGTGAAGCATGCCGTGTCTGGAAGCCGGTGTCCGATGGGGTTGCCGGGAGGCAGGGGAGCGGGAGGTCACAGAGAGTTCAGGAGGAACACTTTGTCCGCTGGGACGCCACGGGGGCCTCTCCTCGTGTACTTCACCGTCTTCCTGGGCGAACCCGTTCTCCGTGGGTCCCTCGTGACCCCGCTTCTGTTGTCAAGGCTGGCTGTGTGATGTCATGAGCCGCGCGCTCTTGCGCTCGGCTTGCCCTTGTGTTTTTGCGAGCGTGTATCAGAAAGAAAGTGTGTTGTTCGGTGGCGGGATGCGAGGGATGTACTGTAGACTCTGTGTTTTCTGAATGAAGGTTTTAGGCCACAAACCTGACAGGCAGCAAATACTGTTCAGCTCAACATAGAGAGGAAAACATGTATGGATCCTTCCTCAAAATCGATACTAAAGTAAAAAATAACAGTCAGTTGAACTGAGCACAGCTCCTGTTTCTACACGACTGACAAGTGCCTGCGAGTGAATACAGTACTCCCACCTTATGATATTTATCGCTAAACAAAATAAAATATTGATATTAAAAGATGAAAAATATTTCATATATATTATATATTTGTATATGTGTATAATGTACATATATATATATATATATATATATATATATATATATATATATATATATTGCTAGATGCTAGATTATATAAATTATATGAATATAAGTATATACATGTTAATACATGTAAATATTTAGCAAAATATATACTGTGTTTGTGCTGTGTTATATGAAACAAATTATTTTGGATGCGATTAATCACGATTCACTAATATTCAGAGAACAGGTTTATATATAAATATGTTTTAGAATAAGATTATAGATAAAAATTCTAAAACAATACAAATACATTATTAATTATAATGAAAAATATTATGTAATATGGTATTAATTGTGCTAAGTATGCTATAGGAAATCTCTCTATGTATATAAAATGCAAAACAATTTATGTAATGATGTCATTTATTTGAATTATTAAATGTTTATACTAGCAAATGAAAGAAAAAAGCATATGCTCTTGATACGTATGAAATAGTGTGAGGATGTGGGTGTGTCTTTGCTGGAGAGCGAGCGAGCGAATGACAGATAGACGTTCAGCGTGAGACAGAGAGAGCGCGTGGACGCTGAAGTGAGACTGAATGTCTGCCACAAGTGCTTTTAGCATACTTCTTGGCGCCTCGTAAAATAAAATGAATTGATTTGATGGTTTTAGCTTCTCGGATGCGTAACACGGAGCGAATGGCTGCCGTTGCATTTGTTTATCCCTTCGTCCAGAAAGTCTGTCTGCATGCGGCCTTTTTAAATCGGTAGGGAGGTGGACTATTCATAATTTATATGTGCATATGGCTGTTGTGATTCGGCGCCGACCGCGCAGCCATTTGCGCTCGTGCGGACCGGTTTGTGTTTTTTAAGTGCGCATGAGACAAAATAATGTCGGAAAAAGAAGAATTATAATAAAAAATCACATCATAAATTCTCGTACCTCATCAACCTTTTTGAAAGCCTCGGCCTTGCTCAAAGCCTCGACTAATGACCTCTGATTTCTGGTTCAGCGGTGCACTTCATGCCCGATCAATTATGAAAATGTGTCTGAAACACTGCCGCCCATACCTCACATCCTCATATTTCCATTTTCAATCAGTCCTTTCAGCGCTGCCGTTATTTCTCGCGCTCGCTTTATCTCGCACGCCGCTCTTCCCTTAATTTGATGTTTTGGTCCGATAACGAATTGCCGACAGCTCCAAACATTTACTCGCAACATTTACTTGTCTCATTTTCAGGAGAGACACAAAGGCACTCTGACTTCAGCTTTCATTTGTATGAGCCGAGGTGGAGAGGACGACAACACCGAGCGCCGATTCCTTCACTGAGCCCGGCTTTGCTTTCCGGCGGAGTCGTGCGGAGATTAGCATTGGTTCGCTTGGTTTGATCAATATTCTCCTTGACCTTAACGTTTGGAGATTTTGTGGATTTATTTGGCTCTGCGTGAAAAGTAATTTACAAATTAACAAGAGACCGGTGGCAGTTCACAAGTTCTTGATCACAGTAAATTGGTTTGCTTTTGTTTCTTTTCTTTTCTTTTTTTTTTTGATTGGTCTCTTTGGCTGTGTTCACACAGACAATATTATTAATATATTAGACTATGTAAACAATTTAACAACTAAAAATAAAAAAAGTATAAATGTATTTTATTTTAAAACAAACCTGTGCATTAGCTGTATAACACTATATATGATTACTAAAAATAAAAACGATAAATGTATTTTATTTACTAAAAATAAAACAATAAATGCATTTTATTTACTAAAATAAAAACAATACGTGTATTTTATTTACTAAAAATAAAAACAATAAATGTATTTTATTTACTAAAATAAAAACAATAAATGCATTTTATTTTAAAACAAACCTGTACATTAGCTGTATAACACTGTATATGATTACAAAAATAAAAACAATAAATTTATTTTATTTACTAAAAATAAAAACAATAAATGCATTTTATTTACTAAAATAAAAACAATACATGTATTTTATTTACTAAAATAAAAACAATAAATGCATTTTATTTTAAAACAAACCTGTGCGTTAGCTGTATAACACTATATATGATTACTAAAAATAAAAACGATAAATGTATTTTATTTACTAAAAATAAAACAATAAATGCATTTTATTTACTAAAATAAAAACAATACGTGTATTTTATTTACTAAAAATAAAACAATAAATGCATTTTATTTACTAAAATAAAAACAATACATGTATTTTATTTACTAAAAATAAAAACAATAAATGTATTTTATTTACTAAAATAAAAACAATAAATGCATTTTATTTTAAAACAAACCTGTACATTAGCTGTATAACACTGTATATGATTACAAAAATAAAAACAATAAATTTATTTTATTTACTAAAAATAAAAACAATAAATGCATTTTATTTTAAAACAAACCTGTGCAGCATTAACTGTATAACACTATATATGATTGCTAAAAATGAAAACGATAAATGTATTTTATTTACTAAAAATAAAACAATAAATGCATTTTATTTACTAAAATAAAAACAATAAATGTATTTTATTTACTAAAAATAAAACAATAAATGCATTTTATTTACTAAAATAAAAACAATAAATGTATTTTATTTACTAAAAATAAAAACAATAAATGCATTTTATTTTAAAACAACGGGGCTTATATACACTAATCAATGAATCACACGTTTGAAAGTTGTTAGTTGATTTTTCTGCAATGTTTATGGTGGTTCTGATATGTGTATGGCATATTTCATTGTTGTTTTCATTGTATTCCAAGGTTTTTTTTTACAGGTTATTTATTTATTTTTTAAATCCTACTGCATGTGTTTATGCGCAAGACAGGCTGTTCTCAGCATATGTTCATAATATATTGTGAGACAAATTAATACTCGTATGCATTCTCAAAATGAACCACATGCAGCATCTAGCCCTTAGACCCTGGTCATACAGATTCTGCCATTCCTTTTCTTTTACTCAAGGAACGGCACTCAAGAGAACAGTTAAAACTGTAAGGCAGTATATCTGCTATAAATAAAACAATTAATCATCTATAACATATTGTTACAACAAGTCAAATCTTTGGAGCATATGTAACCGGTTTATATATGTCCGTGTGACACATTTTGCGTTACGAATGAGTGGAAGTGACATAAGTTATGCCATTTTTAAGTCAAGTACTCTAGGGAAAGAGAAAGTGGTAAAACTAATGCACATAATTATAATGCAGGGTGACTGCTATTAAAAAGAAATCATCTACTTCGTACAGCCATAATTATCAATAGCATACTGCCATAAAATACCTTAAAGTAATTCAGTTTGCCACGTGTTAGGGGGAAACACCACTGGGGATATGTAAGCAGTTTGTGTGATAGAGGGATGAATAAATAGAGGGATGGATGAATAAATAAATAGATGGATGGATGAATAGATAGAGGGATGGATGGATGAATAAATAGATAGATGGATGGATGGATGAATAGAAAGAGGGATGGATGAATAAATAGATAGGGATGGATGAATAAATAGATGGATGGTTGAATAGATAGAGGGATGGATGAATAAATAGATAGGGATGGATGAATAGATAGGGATGGATGAATAAATAGATGGATGGTTGAATAGATAGAGGGATGGATGAATAAATAGATAGATGGATGGATGAATAAATAGATAGGGATGGATGAATAAATAGATGGATGGTTGAATAGATAGATGGATGGATGAATAAATAGATAGATGGATGGATGAATAGATAGATGGATGGATGAATAAATAGATAGATAGATGGATGGATGAATAGAAAGAGGGATGGATAAATAAATAGATAGAGGGATGGATGAATAGATAGAGGGATGGATGAATAGATAGAGGGATGGATGGATGAATAGATAGATAGAGGGATGGATGAATAAATAGATGGATGGTTGAATAGATGGATGGATGAATAAATAGATAGATGGATGGATGAATAGATAGATAGATGGATGGATGAATAGAAAGAGGGATGGATAAATAAATAGATAGAGGGATGGATGAATAAATAGATAGATGGATGGATGAATAAATAGAGGGATGGATGAATAGATAGATAGGGATGGATGAATAAATAGATAGATGGATGGATGAATAGATAGATAGGGATGGATGAATAAATAGATGGATGGTTGAATAGATAGATGGATGGATGAATAAAAGATAGATGGATGGATGAATAAATAGATAGAGGGATGGATGAATAGAAAGAGGGATGGATAAATAAATAGATAGATAGATGAATAGATAGATGGATAGATGGAAAGACAGACAATATATTTATAACGTTATTTATTAATCTTTGCTAATGTTAGTTCATAAAAATACAATCATTCGTTGTTAGTTCATGTTAGCTCAAAGTGCATTAACTAATGTTAACAAACACAACTTGTGATTTTAATGATGCATTACTAAATGCTAAAATTGGCATTAGATAAGATCAATACATGCTGTAGAAAACCTTAGTGTAACAAATCAGTTTTACTAACAGTTAAAAAATGCTTCACATATGTTCTATAGCAATAACAATCAGTTATGCATAATTACATGCAACTAACCCTAAAACAAACCTTCATCCTAACCCGTAACTATATAGTAAGTGCATGCAGTTAATTAATATTACTCAGTACTTATAAAATGACTAAGGACGTCGTAAAATATAACGTAACCCCAATTTTTTAAGAGCGCTGTAAATTCGGCCTGCTGTGCAGAAAAAGTACGACGTTTTCAGCAGTATCTTAAAGAAAGATTTCTAATTATACTGTGACATGACAAAAGCTGTGCAGTTTGCTAGATGAAGGGGGCGACACGTCTTACTCTCCCTACAGTTTTGTCATGCCAGTGAAGCCGAGCAAAACTGAAATGAAGTTGGCATCAGGGATTACTCACAATCTGCATTGTGTTCGTCTCAGAAGAATCTCTATAATCCACACGCACTCTCTCTCTCTCTTTTTCTTTCGCTTTCTTTATACAACCGTGGCTCGTCCCACTAAAGTCATTCCCTTCCGTCTTCATCGCGCCTTGAGCACAGCGCGGTATGATTTTTTTCCTCACATGCTAACATATAAATTCAGGTTCTCCGTGCGGGCTGGAGGAAGCTCTGGGCTGACCTCCTCCTCGTGGCTCCAGTTGTAATTGTAAGAGCGAACGGAGCTCCATTGTTGAAGGGCAGCAAGAATACGGTCACGCTTTTCACGGTCAATAAGCGGACGCCCAAAGGAATCAAGTGTGAATGAGCTCAGCGTTTGTCCCCGCCGTTCAGTCTAATATAGAGGCTTTCTACAGGTGTCAGACGTACAGGGCGGGAAATAAGATTGGGCAGGGCTGGTTTACTCTCCGGGATTCTTCGTCTAACGCTCGGCGTCATGCTCCAGGAGGTCTGTGGCGAGAGCGAGGAACCGGCCTGGCAGATTGTTGGGGAATAGCCCGGGTGGAGACGCTGCAGCGCACACCCTTCAAAAACACTGTAACCTTGTCCGAGGTAAAGACTGCGAGTGTGAAATTTCAGGAGCTTTTATCACAGCACAGTGCGCACACTGCAAAAAAAATCAGGCCTTAATCGGTTTCCAAGAAAACAAGATACTTGTATAGGAAGTTAAACGATATTAGGATATGTTTTTTTGGGAAGAAGATATTCACTGAATAAAGCAGGGTGTATTTTTTAAAAGACCAAAATATTTTTAGTTAATGAACCGATTTGCAATTTTACCGTTACCCTTGTAATTTTAATATATAGTAAAAAATGGCTGGCATGATTCTACGAAAACGAGCTTTACATTTATTTGAGAAGCAAATTTAAAAGATATTATAAGTTGTATTTTACCATCTTGTTTTAGGACTTTTAAAAAAAAAATAAGTTAATTTGTGCTAGATAATATAATATTGGAAGGCAAAATTATAGCAATTACCCTTGTATTTTTGCTATATTTATGCAAAAACAAAACAAAACAAACAAAAAATTCCAGCATGATATATCACATATACTCTCTGAAAATGTGTTTTACATTTATTTAAGTAATAATAATAATATTTAAAAAATTATAAATAAATGTTACCACCTTGTTTAAAGATAATATAATATTTGCATAAGATAATATTTATTTTGGGTTCAATAAATTCATTATTTGGCCATTTTGTCCCATTGATTAAAACATAAAGCTCTTTAACTTTTACTAGATTTATGCTAGAATGCATTTAAAAAAAAATATTCTGTACAGTTTTAAATTTACTTAAAGTAAAACGGCACGAGATCATTTTCACAAAAATGCTCATTAAGAAAAATGCGCTAAGAATTTTTAAATGATAAACTAACTTTGTTTTTTTTTACACTTTTCACACGTCGCATTTATATTAAGTGCAGAATGTAATAAAATCAGTCACCGGCGGTACAGTAAGGCGAAACTCGATTCAGGAACAATCCACTCTGATGAAATGGGTGGCTTTGTTTGGCTGTTTTGTTCGTGTCGCCACCTCATGTTAAATGCGTTCTCACCGAAGATCCATTAGACCTTATAAAAATAGCTCGCTCTTTGACAAATTTTCCACCGGACTGAATAAAACCCTCCAGAGGCTCGAGGGAGAGAGAGAGCTTTGGCGTCTGTATTTTACACCCGTCTCCCACGACTGAGCTTTTACAGTCGGGTAATTTATCGTTCGCTATCAAAATGTGGCCTGCTTCAGGCGCCGCTGCAAAAAGCGCCGCAGCACGTAAACTCGCGAAGACCACCGGCGTTCTGGGTCACGGGAATACCGTCGCGAACACCCGCGGCTTTCGCACCGATAAATCAGTTCCTCATAAAAGGTGTAAAGTTTCCTCCATTTAACAGCTTTTTATTTTTAACCCGTTGCTGCGTATGACGAATATGACTCTCGGGATGATCGCCCGCCGGTGCCCTTGCGGAGAGAGGCGACATGTCGTTCGGGCCTGCTTTGCATTCTGGGTAGCGTTTGCGGGAGGACGTGGAGGTTGAAAGGCCACCGTGGAGTCCAGAGTTTCTAGCCTCTATTAGCATTGATTTCATATTCACTCGGAGCAATATTTAATACCGTTCCAGCCTCTGCCTTCTTTTATTTATGACCACGCAATACCGTCGGGACATCAATTATCCTTTCAACCGCAAAATTGACAGGAGAGGCGGGCAACATAGTTCGGGAGACTTTGAAATCGGACCCTCCGCGCGTTTGTTATGCTCGGACATTATCGCTGCTGTTTTTTGCCTTCATAAATATTTACAAGGAACGTCGGATAAAGCATTGGGTTTCATCCATTGAAATCCGGTCACGAGGGTCTGAGGATTCAGCCGAGTCGCCAGTAGATAAAGTGACTCCGGATTCACGAGTGGGAATTCGAATCGAATCGGCCGCATCGCAGAGCGAGTTGAAAGGAGAAGGAAAAGGAATTCACTGAAATGGAATTAACTAACAGAGTTTAGTATGAGTAAGAGAAATGAATGGCCGTTCTGTCGTTCTTTCTGTTTCTGTCGTCGCTCCTTTGTTCGTTGCTGTTGGTTTTTCTACCGCTTGTCCGTTGTTCTATCTTTTTTTGTTTGTCTGTCATTCTCTCTTCTTTCTGTTTGTCGTTCTTTCTGTCTTTTTTGTTTGTTTGTTTTTCTATCTGTCCTTACTGTCTGGTGTCCTGCTTTTCTTTTTTGTTTATTCTGTCTGCTTCTTATTTTTTTCTCCGCTCTTTCTGTCTGTTGATTTCTAATTTATTTCTGTAATACGATTCTGTCGTTTTTTTAATGTCCATTATTTCAGTTTGTCGTTCTTTCTGTTGTTGTGCATTATTCTATCATTCTGCCTGATTAATCTTTAGTTCTTTCTGTCTGTCTGTCATTCTTTCTTTCTGTTATATCCATTTCTCTGTAGTTTTTGTTAATTCTGTCCGTCTGTCACTTTTTTTTTATTTTTGTTTGTCATTTTTTCTGCCTCCCTTTTTCTTTTGTCTTTCGATCTTTCTCTCATTTATTCTGTCTGTCGATCATTCGTGCTGTATGTCCATCATTCCTTCTTCTTTTGTCCTACTGTTCTTTTTATCTACCTTTCTTTCTATCTCTGTATTGTTATCCGTCATTCCGTCTGCATGTCTGTCGTTCCATTTATTCTTCTGTTCTGTTCTATTTACGCGTCTTTTGTTCTTCAATCTATCGTTTTGGTCTGCCTGATAAACCTATAAAGTCTTTCTAACTTTCGGAGAAGAATTTCACTCAAGAATTACATTGATAAACTGCGCTTTTCTAAAATACAGTTTTAACTTATTTCCATTCTGCTTGCTTCTATGAGATTTAACTTGCAGTTGGATCCTGTTTCACCAAATAAAATTCAGAAACTGAATTGGAATTTACAGAGCATTGGAGAATTTTCTTAAGACCATATGGCGTCCCATTTTCAGTCATTTTTTGCTTTCCGAAGGGGGTTTACTTACTTTTGGCCGCTAGGCTTCTACCTGACATTTAAACCAGTACATTATTAAAGTGTGGAAGGTTACTAGGGCTTAGGGAGCCGTTTAGAGCATGTCAAAAGAATCCCCGATCTTGATGCAGGAGAATGCAGAAAGGAAGCAAACGTGATCCCGGATTATAAATCAAGTAGCTGGTGAGTAGTTTACTTTATTAAGTTCACGCAGGGCCATCATACCGCACTCAGACTCACTGCCCCGCTATTGAATTTATCTAGTTAGTTTTTCCTGTCAATTATTGGTCCGAGACCTAGTGGAAAAAGTCTCATTTGCATTCTAGAATAAATATTAAGCGGGCCGAACAGAATGTGATTCATGATTCAAAGCGACCGATTTTAATTTCAGAAAGGAACCATTTGGCCTATAAATGGAGTGATGCCAGGCAAGAGTGATGTTTCCGACCTTTGTAATGGGATTTTTGCCCCCTCGCCTGTTACGGCTGATCTCGTATTTTGCTGAGGAGGTGCTGCGGGTTTGATTCATTGCAACCCCATGAGATTTGACATTGGGGCAGACTGTTTGCATGGACATGGCTACACCCGATTTGTATGAGGATGTGCTCTGCTCGGCGTCAGGACTCAAGCTGCTCTCCGACAAAAGTACTGCTCTGCAGCAGCATCTGTCTTTTTGGATTTGGTTGAGATACGATGTTGCTTTTCTGCTATTTTTCCAGACATATTCCCCATCTACCCGCTCTCTGCTGTAATCGTGTACAGTTTTGGACCCGCTGAAGTCTTGTAGGCAGTGGAAGAGAAGGTATAGAGTTCTTTGGGGTGTTTTTACAGGCGGTTTGGTTGTTTTGTGCAAAACGGAGTTCGATTTCTCGCAGGTCTTTTTCCACTGTTTGTTTGTTTTACTTTTTGCACATGTTTTCGGTTATGCTTATAAAGTGAAACACGCAGAACTTTTACCAGTTATTTTACTAGATATTTTGACTAGTTCTGCCATATATTATCTGATTGACACGTAAAGCGAACATTTGTTTGTTTGCTGGTTGGATGCTTATAAATTAATAAATGTTTACATATGAATGAATGATGTAACTTTTTTGAGCGTTTACATATTTTCAACTCTTTCCCTGTCTCCTCCAGCATTTTTGCTGATTTTTACCTAAATTTGACGGCCTTCAGAATATTTTCTGCTATTACTATATGAACATATTATATATCAAAATAACTATGAAAATATTTTATTCTATCTTCACGTGTTTAGGTTTTTATCACCACTTGAATGCAGATCGGTACTACACTTGGACCAAAAAAATGTAAAAATGCATTTTTATCAAGTACTGCATTTTCGAGCAAAACACGTGCAGATATAATACTCTTTCGCATTTAAATATTTAAATGAATAATTGAAATTGCTTTCAATAAACATAAACAGACAGACACACACATCTGCACACATACATACATACATGTTCATACATAAATGCACACACAGACATTTAGGCTACATACATAAATACATACCGATATATACGCATACTCTATTTATATATAAATCACACACACACACACACACACACACATTCATATACATATTGACGGGTTATCGATCTTTCCACGGCATAACCAGACTTTGTGTCTGTAAAAGCATCTCAGCCAGTGACTAGGCTACTTCGTCCCGATCACATTCAAAATGGTCAAAACATGATACACATGCATGATCTACATATAGAATCTATATTATAATCTACATTGCCTTTGATCCTTCATCTTTTTTTTTTGTGCTCGGTAGACCCGGGAAATCCCGTATCTCATTCAGGACATGCATCGGGGCTTCCCTTACCGTAATACACCTAGAACACAGATTGCTGTAAAAACTTTGACGAGAGTTAAAATATTGCCTGCCTGAAAGATTTATATGCCAATGGTGGCATTTATTTATTCCTTTATTATTGCCCATTAGTATTTATTCTTGTTCTTGTTATATCGTTGTTGTTTAGTTTATTAAACATCTGTGATATAAATATATCTATATTAAATTAACGTAATATGTGCATGTACATATGTCTATGTGTGTTTTTTTTTATTCAGTCGTCCATGTTGCACTTGCAGACGATTTATGAAATGTTTGCATGCATCTGAAATATCGCTTGCTTGATTGATGCGCATCAGTGGCATTTCTGTTTGTTTGTTTGCTTGTTGCCTGTCTGCCCATCTGCCAGTGAACCTACATAGGAATATCTAGATCTGATGCCACTAACCTTGCAAATCCAGCGTTTAGATCTTCGTCAGAAATGCTTAGCGCATAAGCCCGTTGAATTAAAATGAAACGAAAAAGTCTGTTGAAGGTGCGTAAAGTTCACGTCAGAGTGTGCCAGATCAAGAAAGTGCTTTCTTCGTCTCTTTCATTTTTTGCATTTCTTCATCTTACGCTCTTATCAATACCTGCATTATTTTTAAGTGTATATGCATTCGGCAGACGCTTTTATCCAGACTGTCTGGCGGTGTATTCAAGGCTCTGTATGTATTTTATCAGTCTGGGACTCGTGACCTTGTCTTTCTTTCCCTTTCTTATCTGTATATTACTCTCCATTGCTCTCTTTTATAGCCATCACCTGGCTTCAGTCGCAGGGGCTCATGTGGTGTGTGCCGTCGGTGCCCAGCTGCAGGCCGAGAGCGAGGCCTGTGGGAAAGCAGACGTGCTCCTAAAATAAAGCTCTGTTTTTCTCTCTCACCTCCCATCTACCACCGCAGAGAGCTACGCTTCACTTCATAATGCCCATCTTCCTCTGTTCATGTGTTCATTTAATTACACAGCCTTCAAAATGTACCACATAATATATCCCAGGATGCATTAGGAGCTCCGAGTGGGGCTAAGTAGCGTGCACGCATTCATTCAGATGCACACACGCGCTCCGGCTCTCTCGCTCACTCTGTCAAGTCATATTCAAGTCTCCTCTGCTCATATGACAGCAAATATTCTACCAGCTGGGCCTTTTCATACATCGAAGAGTACAGTTTTTTTTCTGCGTCTCTTCACTTTTTACATCACAATGGCTGCTATTCTTTGGTACAGTGGCTTGGCTGGAGAATCTCCCAGGCAATTAATCTGAGCTTTCTCCTCCCTGCCTATACAGCACTCAAAAGCCTGTGTGCTCATAGAGATATTAAGCGCTGAATGGAAGCTCGGGGCTGTGTGTTTGTGTGAGAGAGCGGCTGCATGTGTTGGGAAAGCTACTTTGAAGCCGCGGCTAGACGACTGACAAGCCCCTCGTCATTTTAAGCCAACATGAGATTAGAATACCTTCTTAATGCGTGGGCTTTTTGTGCGTGACTCATTGGTGCGTGTTATTCCTGAATGGAAAAAAGGTAATATTTCATCAATACGTCGACTGACCATAATGGGTAAATGCGTAAATCTAAGCAAACTACACTAATACAAATACGAAAAAAAGAATAAAACTGAGCTTTGTAAACACAATGAAGTCTATTAGAATCCCTTTTTTTATTTAAGCTATGAAAGCCAAAAATAACACTGTGTGGGTTTTTATTTTTATGCTTACAGTTGCAGTACATGTAGTTATATAATATAACACAAGACTACCATTTCTCCAAAATTAGTGCTTCAAATGCGATATTAATTTTCATACAGCGGTTCAAGTTCATAACGAGTGGGTTACACTTTAGACACAACATTGTCAAAAGATATTTCCGTGCAAAGTCGATTCTAGAGCAGCATTCCTGAATAAATATCGTTTTGAACAAATGATTTGAGTCAATGACTCAAAGATCCATTCATCAAGACTTTCTAAACGAATCAGCCATTTTGAAGTAATTGTTTAAATTAATGATTCATTGAATCACAGGGATTTGCAGGTGGTTTTAGTCACGTTTATTTATCCATGACAACCGAGGTACTAGCATACAAATACACTCAGCAAAGAATTGAAGAAATTCCGAATTGTTGAAGAAATTCAAAATATATATTATTTATTTATATATAATTTTCAGTATTGTGGTGGGAGAGGGGGGTCCTCTTTTGCAGTTGCTAGGTGTAATGAGTATTCTTGAAATTAATTTGTATTTTTTGGCATTTTTGGTGCGGTGTTGCTAGGTTGTTGGTACCTGTGTGTGTTTTTGGCTGTGTTATCAACAATAAGGTAAATACAGAATATCAGATAGCTTATAAAATAATAGCATACTGTGTTTTATATGCATTTAAAAGAATAATGCAAATGGACAAGTTTGCAAAAACGAGTAAGGGATTGAATTGCGGCTCAAATATATATATATATATAGTAAGTTGTTGCACGTTATTTAGCAACGAACTGCATGCAGTAAATGTAATGCACAGAAAATGTGGTTAAGTTGACAGGTTTAGTAAGCGATTCCCAGCACTGGGATTCAGTTTTACAAGAGCAGTGTGTTTCTGCCCAACTAACTGAAGCAGACAGCCATGTCCAGTGTGATTTGACCGAATGAGCTACGAATTGACTCTTGGTCAAGTCTGTTACACCACACAGACATGTTACAGCACATAGTTTTACATGTTAGAGCACATTTTCCAGATTTTTGAGGGATTTGGGCTGACACCGGGCACGCATTTTCAAGATGTGTTGCCTCAGTCATTAGCTCTGTACTGCACCACTCTGGCAGCTGGGATCAAACGTAATTTGGGAATCTGAAAGCATAAAGGTCTTTTTTTATGTCGCTGGATCTACCGGTTGGGCGGCTCGAGTGGCCAGAGACTCTTTTGTTATCGCTCATGAAAGATTTGTCTCAGCGCAGAACAAATGTTTGCCTTGAAGTGACAATTAAGCTATTTAGATGAGAGAATAATGCTTTGTTTCCCTCCAAACCCTCCCCCTCCCTCGCATATCAAGATTCACGACTCAGAAATCATTTTGGCATGGATAAAAAAAAAGCTTTATTATCGCAAAAAAAATAAATAAATACAATTTATTTTTATTAAATTATCAATTTATATTATTATTAACCGTTTTGTTAATTATTAATAAAAAAATACAAAAATTCTAATAAATGAATAATGTTTAATTCAAATTAAATGAATGCTGCTTCTACTACTGCTAGTTATTATTAGGATACACGATTCAAACATTATTTTGACATTCATAGCAAAAAGCTTTACATGGCAAACAAATAAGTGAATAAAAAGACTGGATAAAAATAATAAATAATTAAAATAAACAGAAATAAATAAATATAAATTAATGAATTGATTGGTTTTATTATAATATATTAAATGAATATATTAAATTATTATAGTAACAGTTTAAAAAAATTTATTATCGTATTATTGATTCACGACTTAAAGAGAAAGCTTAAATGACTTGAATGATGATGAACAAAAAGTGAAAATTTAAATTAATAAATAAAAATAAAAAGAACATATACATTTTATTCTAATAGGTTAAATGATTAAAAAAGTTAAAAAAGGTTTTTTTTTTAATAAAAAAATAATAACCAAAAAATTATATTTGACTCAAATTAAATAACTGCTGCCTCTACTACTTCTTTTTTTATTTATTTTTTTATTATGTCACCATACTTTTAAAAATCAACGTCTCTTTAAAGCATGCAGAAGTCTCCATATGTGTTTGTTTTCTGTGCATTGTCTCAGAGTGTTGTGATGAGAGTGGGAGGTGATGACAGATTCTTACGTTGGGGAGAGAGTTTGATCTCTCCGACTGCTGTTTGCAGATCTTTCCTTTAAAAAAGAGCAGAATTTGAAGTTTGCATTTTCCTGTTGGAACACGTCTGCCTAATTTTTGACTTTTATTGATAATAATGTGAGTTTTCACTAGCAACGTGAGAGGAAAAACAGGCAAAAAAGGCAGGAATCGGATGTGTTTTGTTTTTTTCACGTGTTTTTCAGGTTTCGTGGCTCTACTTTTATCAACCCTGATTTCATTCTTTATTCCTGCATCCACAATGTTTTTATTTATTTCCGTGAGATTCATAAATAATAATAAGGAGTGCCATTTTCAGGGATTTCGGCATGCGCAGCTCATTTTGTCTCGATGCGTTCCAATAACCGATGCTTGCCCTTCCGCGCGAGTCCTTTGAAAACACACAGCATTTTGCATCTTCAACAGGTTATAAAAAAACCAACAACAAAGCAACGGATATTGGGAGGCCAAACGGAAAAGCTAAACAAGATCCAAAGCTGGCATGAGCTCAGAAGTGACAGTCCACCTGACGTTTTGCAAAGAACGTGCTTTCTATAAGCTAAGATGTATATTCATCATAGATTTGAATAAATGATATATGGTGGAGTCATCGTATTGCAAAGCAAAGCACAGATGAATTAATGCATTAGTCATAAAAATCACACTCGACCGTTCTTCAACCTGTAACTCGAGCCACGCGAGTATAGAATCAATACAGAACTGATGCGATTGTTCACTCAAAGGCCGTCCTCTCAGGTGGCTCATCCAATCGCGTCCTCCATCCAGAACTATCAGTTTCATAATGCAGTTTATTTTTTTCCATATAGTATAATCTCTGGAAGACAGCTGTCCCCCGCGCTTTCAGAGGAGCTGAACGTCTACGCGTCTTACACAACTGCGCGCTGTCCTCGTTTGCACATTCGGTCAATGTCAGAATTTGATGATTTTCAGCCCCGGCGATCCTGGCCGGCGTTAGCGTGTCTGTCAAACGTCACTTTGGTTCATTTAGTTGTTTACGGAGAGCGAGTAACCAACGTAAAACAGCACCGGTGCGGCTCAAAGGAGATGATACGGGTTTAAACAAGGCCCTTCTTTCTGTCTTTCAGCATTTGGAAGTAGGAATGTTGCTTGACAGGAAGTCAATCAAATTTATTGCACTCCTAACGTCCCGTAATGGGGCTCTTTAAAGAGTCTGGTGTTATTTTGATTAAAATGACCCCGTCGGGTCATGAATGTGTGTGTGAATCAATCCAAAGGGGATGTAAAAGCTGCGTGTCTGTCTGTGCCCTAGTGCAAGTGTCACTTCTGTTTGAGCGAAAGTGCTTTTTATTAACGCCGTCAATCGATTACAAAATGTATTTGTTTATTATGCCAATGAATTCATCATAATTATTTCCGGAAAAAGCCCCGTTTATTTGTTTAAAAATACAGTAAAATCAGTAATGTTGTAAAATATTATTACAATGTAAAATAACTGTTTTCTGTTTGAATATATTTTAAAGTATAATTTATTCTTGTAATGCAAATCAGATTTTTCAGCATCATTACTCTTCAGTAATGAGTCTTCAGTGTCACACGATCCTTCAGAAATCATTGCAACATGCTGATTTGCTTTTCAAAAAATATTTTTTTATTGATGTCTTAAACTTATATATACTGTAAAGGAGATTTTTAAAAATCCCAACTGCATTTGTGTTATTTCTATTAGGTATAAAAATAACAAAAAAGACAGGTAACTAACACAATAAAAACACCATAAGAACATAATAATAATAATAATAATAAAAAAAACAATATGATTTTTGAAAGTTAAAATTTGAAAACTCTTTAAACTCTTCATATAATATATTAATATAATATATTGGTATATTAATTATGACATGACAAATAGCGTCAATTAAAAGGCTAAAATAAATAAATCAATCAATTACGCTCTAAACACTAAGAAAAATGTCTTAACTTGAAATGCAATATTTAATTATAAATTTACATGATAAGTTAAGGTTCGACAATTTGGTTGTGTGTGTGTGTGTGTGTGTGTGTGTGTGTGTGTGTGTGTGTGTGTGTGTGTGTGCATGAGTGTTCGTGCGGAAAAGCACCAAATCCATCAGAAACCCAAATTAAAGCCTAAAATGTAGCTGATCATTTCTTTGAACGAAGTCGAGTTAGTTTCCTCAATATCGAAATCGTTTTACCATTCCCAAGCTCTAAATTCAAAAATTTACCAGCGAGGAAGTATAATTAATTGCATTATGCAATACGGATCTCACATAATCAGTGCATTAAATCGACAGCCGCAGCGTTCATAAAAACAGGCAGGCGGGTGACGTCGGGCTTGATGTCGTTGCGTTCGTCCCTTCCTCCCCCCTCTCGTTCTTTTTCTCTTTTTGTATTGTACCGCATAGTTTATTTTCCCTCTCACGCTTCAATTAAGTTGCTCCTGCTCTGTGGCCTTTCGAAGTTCTTCTAAAAATAGCCTCTCGGAGTGAATCGCGGGGCTGTCAGAGCTACAGTGTGAATGATCAGAATTGCCTACACCTCTTTTTATCGCTGGATTCCTCACCCTTTCTCTTGCTTTCTTCTCTCTCTCTCCAAAGAGTACAGCTTACCTCAGCGTGAGACGGGGGAATTAAAGATAGTCTTCATCGGCCGCCCCCTGGCTGTTTCTGTACAGACAGGCTCTGCGATTATATCAAATTCACTCACGGTGCCTTGTGCCGTCCTGGCGTAGCTGTGTGTGTAAGTGCGTATCGGGGAAATCTCTGGCTGTATTTTTTGAACGTGCACCTATTGTTTGGGTTTTTTCGGGCTCGCGGGGAACGCAGAGCTCGGGACTCATCGAGCTGCGCTCCAGTAGCGTGAGTCTGTTGAGGAACATCATCGGCTCGTATCGCGTCAGGATTCGCCGCTTTGAAGGGAGCGGTTTCAAGGGTTTCTTTTCCTAAAAAACTATAGCGCTCTGTGCTTCCTTTTCACAATCCCCCAGCATCTGAGAAGAGAGAGAGAGAGAGAGAGAGAGAGAGAGAGACAGAGGAAAAAAAGCAGCAGATGACAGGAGCAGCACTGACAGAGCCGGAGTGTCAAGTGTTGAGGTTCGGCCCGTCTGTCTCTCTCTGTCTCTCTCTCTCTCTCTCTCTCTCTCTCTTTCTCATTCTGCTTTCATTCTCTCAGTCTGACTCGCGTTATCCGTCTCACATTCTCTTTCTACCTGTCTCGCTCTTACTGTATTTATCACGGGAATCGTTTTAGTTGCGCTTCTGATTTCTTTTGACGATTCTGGGTTCCTTCCAGTTCAATTAACCATTCTTTTAGTACTGTTCTTATAAATTAGATAACATATTTAATTTTTAATGTTTGCAGACTTTTGATGAACAAATCGGCCTTGCTTGACATTATTGTATGCGTTTGCTTATTCGTTCATTTCTTCATTCGGAAATGTGTTTGATTCACTGATGACTCATTAGAGTCATTTTGTTCTGTAATTGGACTGTTCTGGTCGCAGTGCGTTGTTTTTATTCACGAAAAAGAAATAACAAAGTCAATACTTTTGGGAATCTGCTGTGCAGGGCTCCTTTAGGTGTGTTTGATTCATTAAAAAAACTGATTCACTGGAGTCATTTGTTTGAAAATTGGTTCTATTGCATTAGTTGTGCTGTATGTGTTTGATTCATTAAAAAAACTGATTCACTGGAGTCATTTGTTTGAAAATTGGTTCTATTGCATTGGTTGTGCTGTATGTGTTTGATTCACTAAAAAAGAACTGATTCACTAGAGTCATTTATTCAGGAAACAGTTCTGTTTCGTTTGTCGCACTGTATGTGTTTAATTCACTAAAAAAGAGCAGACTTGCTAGAGTCAGTTGTTTAGGAATAAGTTGTTTCACATTAGTTTTTAATTTTACACAATTGATTCATTAAAAAGAACAGATTCCTTCGATTCATTAATTAATTTAGCAATCGGTTGTTTCTCATCTTTTGGCTGTATGTGTTTGATTCACTAAAAGAATGGACTATTTAGAGGAGCCTGTTTAATTTGAGAATGTGTTGTATTGCACTGGTTGTGCTGTATGTGTTTGAATCACTAAAAATAACTGAATCAATAGAGTCATTTATTCAGGAAACAATTCTGCTGCGTTTGTTGCACTGTATATGTTTGATTCGCTTGAAGAGACTTGCTCATTGAGTCATTAGTTCAGGAATTGGTTGTTTCACATTTTTTTGGAATTTACACATTTGATTCAGTAACAAGAACAGATTCCTCTGATTCATGCATTCATTCATTCATTTAGGAATCAGTTGTTTTGCATGTTAGAGTAGCCTAGTTAATTTGAGAATAGGTTGTATTGCATTGGTCGTGCTGTATATGTTTGATTCACTAAAATGACTGATTCACTAGAGTAATTCGTTTAGAAACCCGTTTTGTTGCATTTTTGGTTTGCTTTATGTGTTTGATTCACTAAAAAGAACAGATTCATTAGAGTCATTCATTCCGGAATCAGTTGTTTTGTTTTTTAGCTGTACAGTATGTGTTTGATTCACTAAAAGAACGGACAGATTAGAGTTATCATTTGGCAATTAATTGAATAGCACTTGTTGTGCTGTATGTTTGAATCACTAAAAGAACATACCTTCTAAAGTCATTTGTTCAGGAATCCGTTGTGTTGCACTCATAGAAAGAATAGAAAGAAACAACTAATTTATAAATAATTTAGGTATTAGACTATACCGATTGCATTATATATGTTTGACTCAAATAAAATACAGCAACTGACTCACTGAAGAACATAGTGTTCTGTAACTGAACCACACTGATTGCAGTGTTTTTGATCCATTCAAATAGAACGACTCGTTGGTTTGGGAATCGGTTGAATCGATCGTGCTGTATGTGTTTGATTTTCTCGATCAGACTCTGCTGATCACGTTTTGTGTTTTGTGTTTCTCACTGCCCTGTCTCTCTCTCTGTCTGTCTCACTTGCCGTCCAGTATATTCCCTTTTTTTTCCAGCTCTTTCTCTCTCCTGTGGCCTGTCTCAGTTTTTCTCTCTCTCATCATCCTTTCCATCAGTCTTTCTTTGATATGATCTTGATTTGTTGGCTAGTACCTGAACTTCTGTGTGTGCTTTGCTTTAACCAACTTAATTAATCCCATTGCTCCTTTACTTTTTTATTTAGTATATTTTAATTTTTAATATTACACATCCATATACTGTATGTCTCTGCTGTAATGACCACTCTTCTCATTTCTTTTTTTTAAATATTGAGGAATCATCTTCTATCAGGATACTGCACACACTGCCGTCCAAAAATATAATATAATTATGTTTAAAATTTTAATTATTTCACAATATTACTGTTACATTAATATAACTAACATCATTATTATACATTTTTATTTGTATTTGTATTGTTTATTATTTATTTAATATTATATTATTAATTATTATTTTATTATTTTGTTTATTTTTATTTATTTGCTTTGAAATCTAGCTACCTTCAATTTTTTTATATATATATATATATATATATATATATATATATATATATATATATATATATATATATATATGTGTGTGTGTGTGTGTGTGTGTGTGTATACAAGGTCAATAAAAGCAAACAATTGTCTGTTGTAAAATAAGACAATTTAAAAAACTTTATATAAGTTGTAAATATATAAGTTAATATATAATTCTATTATATTTTAAAAAGTAATTGAATTTTCAGCAGCTATTACACCGTGTTACGAGCCAATTATATTAGAGTTGCATTTTGGACTGTTCTGGTCGCAATGCGTTGTTTTTATTCACGAAAAAGAAATAACAAAGTCAATACTTTTGGGAATCTGCTGTGCAGGGCTCCTTTAGGTGTGTTTGATTCATTAAAAAAACTGATTCACTGGAGTCATTTGTTTGAAAATTGGTTCTATTGCATTGGTTGTGCTGTATGTGTTTGATTCACTAAAAAGAACTGATTCACTAGAGTCATTTATTCAGGAAACAGTTCTGTTTCGTTTGTCGCACTGTATGTGTTTAATTCACTAAAAAGAGCAGACTTGCTAGAGTCAGTTGTTTAGGAATAAGTTGTTTCACATTAGTTTTTAATTTACATTATTCTGATTCATTAAAAAGAACAAATTCCTTCGATTCATTAATTAATTTAGGAATCGGTTGTTTCTCATCTTTTGGCTGTATGTGTTTGATTCACTAAAAGAATGGACTATTTAGAGGAGCCTGTTTAATTTGAGAATGTGTTGTATTGCACTGGTGGTGCTGTATGTGTTTGAATCACTAAAAATAACTGAATCAATAGATATATATATATGTGTGTGTGTGTGTGTGTGTGTGTGTGTGTGTGTGTGTGTGTATACAAGGTCAATAAAAAGCAAACAATTGTCTGTTGTAAAATAAAACAATTTAAAATAACTTTATATAAGTTGTAAATATAAGTATTTATATAAGTTGAAAATATATGTTAATATATAATTCTATTATATTTTAAAAAGTAATTGAATTTTCAGCAGCTATTACACCGTGTTACGAGCCAATTATATTAGAGTTGCATTTTGTGTATCTAGAGCAGTTTTTACCCTGCGTGTGACTCATATCAGGCTGCAGATATAGGTGTGTTTACACAGAGGACAGTGGATCAACAGTGTGTTGTTTTGTGTGCACAACAGACAGAAAATAAGCCAGAGCTGCTGTAGTTCGCCAGTGTAAGGAGACGCTGCAGGAGCTGCTTTTACATGGCAAGCTGCTTTATTTGGATCTGAAGGAAAGGCTCTCCTGATAAAATGTCTGTCTCCGATGCTGGCTTCCTATAGACCTGCTGTAGCCCAGCAGATTTACATTTCATGAATAAAAGAAATAAAACAGGCAAAAGGGTAAAACCCATGGCTAAATTTGACGAAATAACTTAAAGTATCATCATCAGCGATGCTCTTCACATCACAGTTCCCAACATTAGCGCTGATTTAAAGCCAAAACTAATATAGGGTTTTGGTTTTTTTTTTCTGTTCTGTTTTTCATTGCATTGCATGTATGGAATATTTAAGATCCGTATGTGTCTAGTGTGAATCTACAGCCACAGAGGCGTCTATATAACTGTGCCAATCTGTTACAAGACATGAATAATTAATGTGGCGCTTTTAACGTGCAATGCAATTACGACGGCAGTGTCATTAGCGGGTACTGTACTCTGTGTGTGCGCATGTGCTTATATATGTGTGTGATTTGGTTTAGTGTAATTACAAGGGATGGATTGAAGATCTCATTTGTTGTTGAAATGCAGTCACGCAGGGCTTCTCTCTGTCACCAGACTGGAGTGAGTTATTCTGTCATAATGCTTTATCTGCAGCGCCTTGCATCTCTTGAATCATTTGAAATATGCAGACATGGCCTAACAGAATGGCATTGACAAGTTAAATATATATATATACAGTATATACAGTATATATATATATATATATATATATATATATATATATATTATATATATATTTAACTTGTTAATGCCACTCTGTTAGGCTATATATATATATATATATATATATAAAGTTATTGCAGGTTGACTGAGGTTAATTAGAATGCATAATTAAAAAACATGATTACAATTACATACACTCTGTTTTATTTACGTATACTGTATGCTTTTTTTTTTAAATTGGAATATGAGAAATAAATCTGTGCTAAATTTGTGCTATTTCACTTCATGAAATATTCTTATGCTTCCTTTCGATATTAAGTGAAGCCTTTGCATGTCCTGATTATTTCTAGCACATACTGTTTACTCTTTTTGGTCGAAGGCCACGATACCGAACAACAGCTCTAGTAAAGCTCATTCCACACTTCTGTCTTGTTTAGCTGACTCCAATATAAAACCGCTAGCCAAAGCGCAATAAATCCCGAGTTTGTTGCAGAACAGCAGAACGGCCAAAAGTGGCTTATTTTACTAACAGCTTAATCCGTTCCCACACGTACAAAGAGAGAAACTAATAACGCTACTCCCAACCTCAGGTCTCCAGAGTTATTACATGTGGATGTCAGTGGAGAACGACGACAAGATAAAGAAGCCGCTGAAAATAACGGAAAATGAGGTTAGCGCAGGCGCTAGCGCAGCGCTAAAGCCAACCCGCTGCGGCTTCATTGTTTTCTCGTTGCGTGTCTTGCACTGCTATCAGCAATAAAGCTCAATAAAACTGCTGATTAGATTAATTAAAATCACGAGGCCTTGGAGCCGTACAATTTTAGTCGTTAAAAAAACTCGAGATAGTTAGACGGATCCCTTAGCCATCTGGAAGAGTGCAAGTTTTCCTGTAAACTTGTGTTTTTTCTTGTGGGTCTTGTAAATAAACACTCGTTTTCTCATTTTTCCTCTAATATAAAGGCTGGCAGGGGGTGGATTAGAATAAGTAGAAGGGTTATTTATCACGTGTGTGAAAACATTCATTGCTCAGACATACTGTATGCAAATCCAGGTGATTTATTAAAGGCTCAGCTGAGGGATGGGCATACAGTAATTTCTGTACAGAATAGTTTGAAATAATTTCTTGAAATGGTTTCAGATTATTTATTTTTTTCTGGAAGTTAGCATACAGCCATCTGAAGCAACCAAACCAAAAAAACATTTGCAAGTTTTATCTTATATTTAAAGACAAAATTACATGTTTGGAAGTATTTTGAAATTCATATATTCAGTTTTTTGTTAAATATGAAATATTTTATCGTATTTACTCAAATGTTTGTTTGATTGTTTTTTATTTAATTTGATTGCAATATATTTAATTTATATTATTTGTATTTAATTTTACGTTATTTATTCATTTGTTGTTTTGTTTAATTCTACATTTTATTTTATTGACATTAGGGTATATTATGTAGTTTTATTTATGAAAATTTTAATGTATTTGTTTTTCATATTATGTGAAATTCTAATTTACGAAATTAATTTATTTTGGGGTGATTTGTATTTAATTAAACTTTTTTTTTTTGGTTAGGTATTTAATTTCAAATGCTTCAATGTAGTGGAAATCTATGTATTTGTTTGAAAAAGTCTATTTATTTATTCAATTTGATTTCTGTTTTAGTTTTTCTTTAAATAAATTCATTCCATTTATTAGTAAGCACTTCTTCGGTAAATCCAAAAAGTTACCAGAAATGACAAGTTTGCTTGCACACAATAGAGCCGCGTTTGTCGGTATTAAAAGCTTACGTGTTATTTTTACACTCTTCTAAAGCGATGCCAGTATAAAATTCATCCTTTTTTTTCTGCCGTCTGGCAGATATTGAGATGTCTGCGGCGAGTTTTGTTGTGTTGCACATCAAACCTGCCAAGAAGCTCGATTTGTTTGGTGCATTCTATTTCTATCTGAATTTTGACAGGGTATAATCAATGCTATCGCTCACTCTGTTTGCTCTCTTTCAGACAGCGCTACGTATCCTCTAAGAGGAAGTGATGTCACGACACCACCACCGCTTTGAGAGAGACTACCGAGGCCCCTGGGACCGTCGCGAGCGAGCCAGCGGCCTTCACAATGGCGTTGGCAACAGCACCTGCTCCTCGGCGCCCCCAGTGGCCAATGGCAACAACCGACCGGGACTCCTCCCGCTCCCGGTCATCCCGTCCCTGCTTCCCACCCCCGTGACCATCGCCGTGACCTCGGCCAGCAACGACCTCGTCGCCAAGCGCTCCGGAGCCGTCTCGTCCGCCGCCGCCTCCCGTCGTAAAGGTAGAAGCGACGAAATCCGCGTCCAAATCACTCCGATGCATTTCCACTTGGCTCACGCTGCCAGATTGCTCAGTTTGCTCCCGCTCTTCTTCTCCTCGCTAATTTTCTCTTTCATTATGCAAATGAGAAACTCTGAGCAATGGGCCGAATTAAGCCCGGGCCTGTGGCTCTGTCGAGTCTGTTGTGGGCACGGAATAAATAGGCGTCAGCTTGCTATTTGAGTCGAGATGAATGCCATTCTGGAGAATTAGTTCATGGAACGAGAAAAGCACGAACTGTTGTTTCACTCTTCATGCCGTTTAATCAGATTAGCTTCTGTTTCACTTAGATTTCATGCATAAAGACAGTTTACCAGCTACTTGCCATGCGGCTTTCGCGGCCCACGCTCTGATTGACGTGACCTTTGTTCCAAACGTAAGCATTTTGAAGGTGTTGTTCACTTGAGGTCTCGTTAATGGCTGATAGGAGGTGTTAGTGTAGCGACTCACCGGAGGTGTGTTTTCGGGGTAATTTCTCTTGTTTGAATCAGTCGAGTCTCCCGGCAGAAGGGCTTGCCAGCTTTTCTCTACCTCGCTCGAAGCCCACTTCAGGGAGCGATACAGCCTCAAAATCTTGGCATTTCCAACCGCAGCTACTGTCATCTCACATCGGAGCTTTTCGTTTGAACTCTCGCGCTTGTTCAGGTCCGTAGGACTTCTTTGGCCGGAAAGCATTGTGAGTATTAAATCAAATGCTTTAGTTTTATGCAGATTGTATTAACACTAACCCTGTGGGCGAACGCCAGCAGTTGGACGCTGGCCGCTGAGTTCTGCTTTAACTTTGACTTTGATGTGTCCCACTGATGTAGGTTTTAGTATACAGAAAACTAACTTTTTCATCTAAAAATATAGGCTTTTGTAAAAGCAGCTACACTTACAACACTACTAGAAGTACTAGCAAGTGTTTCAGAGTAAATCATGCACCCTTGTTTGTGTAAAATGTATGCTTTTAAAATAGTATAGTTTATTCAGATCAGTGTTTCTCTGATTTTTAAACTTTGAGTGTTGAATGAATGAATCATGATTGTGGTGACTTTGCAGTTATTCTAAATACAATTGTGGTAAAAACAATATTGTTTAGCTGAAAATTAAACTTTTTGAATCATTGATTCATTCCTTTTGGAACCAATTCATATACAGTACATGAACTGTCTGAATGAACTGGTTCACTGAAATCCAGCTCTCTTTCATTCATTTCTACCAGAAACCAGTAATACAACAAAACATTGTAAAACAGCAGTTTAACTGTAAAAGTGACTTCTTGAATCAGTGAATCATTACTTTTCGAACTGATTCATTTACATGACCTGTCTGAATGAATCGTTTTATTTATACTTAGCTGTCTTTGCTTCATTCTGGAAACCACAGCTAAAAAGTGTAGAAATATTTGGAAAATACTTTTAGGTTTTAAATAATAATAAATAAAATGATAAAATTAAGTGAGCTTTCTTGTCATTCTGCCGGATGTGGAGAGTAGTTCAGATTCTACTTTTAATTTAATCTGTTTGTTGCAATTTATACCAATACACCAATATAGAAACCACAATTGTAAGAATACATATCATAATTGTGACTTTATCTTGAAAAATTAAATCAAGACAAGTGAGCTAGTCATTATGTTATATGTAGAGACATGCAAAGTAGTTTCTGAAGTCATATGATATATACTTCAACTTTATAAATGTTTTTGAAACTTCTACATCATGTCAAATTAAGTAGTTTCAGAAAAGTTCTAAAAATAACTTTGAAAGTCCTAACTTTGAAAATAACCGTAATGTCAAATATTTTCAGAACAACAGTACCTTGCTTCAACTAGAGTTAAAGCTGTTATTCAGGTCTATCTATCTTCTTCATAGCAACAGTCTAACAGCTATCCAAACCAACCTAGTAACCACCCGAGAACCTAGCCGCTGCATAGCAACACCTTGGAAACCACCCATTTACCCTAGCAGCAGCATAGCAACACCTTAGCAACCACCCTGGGGACCCTAGCACCACCCTAGCAACCATCCTGAGTACCCTTTATCTATCTATCAGACTTTTAAGCTTTTACTACTTAAAACTATCTCAGACTAAAAACATCTAACTTAAAACTTTTAAAACTTTTTTAACTTTCAACTTATAATCAATTTTTTTCTAACTTTCTGGTCAGGCTTTCTCAAGCCAAATCAAAGTTTGCCTTGACAAGACTTTTTTATCTACTAAATATTATTATCTTCTTTATATTTATTTAGCAAAAATGAATTAAATTGCTTAAAAGTGACTGTGAAGACATGTATTACATAATATTTTCATTTCAAAGAAATATATATAAGATATATATAGAGAGAAAGAGAGAGAAAGAGAATGTTTTAAAATCTAATATTATTTCACAATATTTTGGAGCAAATTAATGCACCTCTGGTGAGCTTTTGAAAAGTAGTGTTCGTGGAAGAATGCTTTCACAACATTGTTGTGTTTGTTGCATTCTTCAAAAATGTCTTCAACTTCTCTTTTCTACCGTAAAAAAAAAAATAGCAGCAAACAGGTTTGGAACGACATGAGAGCGAGTAAATAATGACAGAACTTCTCTTTTAAGTTAGCAGCATCGCTACTTTTAGTTAGTTAGTCTCCAGCACTGGAGGGAATGTGTTTACCTCGGCTTTCTTTAATTATTGCCTGAAGGAAACTCATCAGAACACGGTAGAGTCTAGAGGGACCGACACTTTCTCTGTCATCTGTCATCAAAGTCTCCATGTTGTTCTGCCCACGGTCCAGCTCATAGATGCTATTCAGATAAATATAAAAGCAAAAGCGGTAGAAAGACATGAGAAGGTTTTATCAAAAGTCTTTCGTCCTTCCTTATCACATGGATGTCTAGCAAGGCAAATAGTGTGCGTGTGTAGTTAATGACTCTGAATACCGCATATTTATCTGGAAACGTGTTTGTTTGTAACCTTGACAGGTATGAGGCGTGTGACTGAGTTTGCGCGGCTGATTTACAGTATAACGTTTGTGAGTCTGTTTTTGTGTGCGAGACAGATCGCATCTAATTAGCGAGATGGAGAGGGACCCTCGCGTCGCCTCACACGTCTTTTTGTGACAAACTCCACTCAGCGAGCAATAAATAACACGGCTACTGTAACTTTAAGAGGCCCATCTGCCTGAGCTGTCTGTCATGACTAACAACACTTCAGAACCAACAAATGACTGTTAATTGAACTAGAGGTGTGGCAGCTTATTTACTCGCCTCCTCTTGTAATTAATTTTGTTTGTAATGCCTTTGTTTATTTATTTATTCCCCCGAGCGTAAACCGCAAATCCACCGCCGCTGACAGAGACATTTTTTTTCATAATTCCAGGACTCAGGAGCGCTTGAGAAAGTTTATTATAGTCTATTTAGAGCAGCGGCTCTCACCCGAGGGCCCGTAATGAAAGCCTCAGCAACCTTTTAAGGTGCAAGATGACTTAAAATGCCTTAAAATCAAGACTAAAATAAGTTGAAGGCTTTTTTTTTAAAAATCAAGACATTTCTTATTTTCATCTACTCTCCCAACACGTTTTTTTGAAGAATTTTTCATGTAAATTAAATCAAACCGTTGACATTTTATTTAATGAATATATGATTTTCTAGTTGCAACAAGCTCAAAAATATTTGTTTTGTTTTGCTTTTATTTTATTTTATTTATTTTTTTGTTTTAAATCTTGAGGTCTGTTGTTGTGGAAAATTGGTGTCTTTTGAATAAAAAAGTTTGAGAACCACTGGATTAGAGTCACTCTAGAGCTAATCACAAATTATTTATATGCATTGCTAACATAAAAAAGTATCTTGTTCCATGGTATTCTTTTAATTTACTAAGGTGTATCAATATGGCACCATGTTGTTTGCTAAATTACAATCACTGCACTATGGTATTATTTATAAAGGTACACAGAGGAAAAATCTGATTTATTTTTTACCCAGAAATTAAATTAAATGACTAATTAATACCACAAATAATTACAAAGTAAAGGTACGAACACATTCATGTAGAAAGATTGAAACAGTATTTACTCGTAAAATGTACTGCAATCATTTTTTTGGAACGTCTTTTATTTCCCGTCCCTGTAAATTGATCCCAAGATTTGACTTACAGAACTTTGACTAGTTTGCTTGTGCGCAAATGGACACTCAACGATTTCTGTGTGGGTGTCACTAAGAAAAGGCTGAATGCTGAGTGACGAGATGTTGTGGCGGCTGTCAGTGCGTCTGCTCCTAAATGTCGCGTATTTGCTGTGATAAAGCCATCTTAAAGATGCTGACCAGTGAAATGCTGCGGAAACGATGCAGGCTGTCAGTTATGGGGGCGTACGGAGAAAGAGAGAGATGAAACACAAAACTTGACACATCGTACCATGTACACTAGTTTTTAAAACGTTAAAGGTCAAAGATACAGTAGAAGCAGCGAGAATTTAAAACATCTGCACTGCAAAAGAAATGCTTTTCGAGATTTTTTGGTCTCGTTTTCAGCCAAGATATCTAACGACTCTTAAATCAAGAAGGATTTTCTAGACAAAGCAGTCAAAATTAAGTGACTTTTTGCTTAGAAAAAGCTAAATAATCTTATTTTAAAACAGAAAACAGGACTATTTAGTTTTTTGTTTGGTCTGAATCATTTATTTCAGTGATGCAAAGTCAAACTTTCAGCATCACTACTCCAATCTTCAGTGTCACATGATCCATAAGAATCAAACAAACACATTGGGTCCTATTTTAACCATCTAAACGCAAAGTCTAAAGTGCACTCAGGGCGTATCCAAATCCACTTTTGCTAATTTAACGAAGGTTTAACGTCGGTGTGCCATGGCGCACTGTCTGAGTGGGTTGTCCCTATTTCCTTAATAAGTAAAGGGAGTTTTTTTTGCACGTAGCGTGCAATAAATCAATCAGTCTCATCTCCAATTCTCTTTAAAAACGAGTTAGACTCTAGGCCAGGTTCGAGTTGGTCAATGGCGCAGTCTATTTTCAGCTCCTCAAAATAGCATTGCGCCAACAATGCCCTGAACACACCTCTTTTTTTACACAAGCAAACAAATAGTCGCAAATGCATTTGCTTGTTAAACGACGTGGCGCTGGACGGGAAAATGAGAACTGGGTGTATGCTCCGGGTGTGTGATAGGGCCCATAGACTTCATGATCTGTAACACTGCGTGTTGATATCCTGCAAACATGAAATACTATGATACGATCAAATTGCACGCTCCCTCCGAGTTATGCTACTTTTCAAGACACATTACTTTGAGATTACCTGCAAGAGACCAAGCATCGCGCACAGCTTGAGTCTGTTTACTACTCTATTATCAGTTGAATGCATGAATCACGGGTTAACCCGGGTCACCTCGCAGCCATTTGCACATCGCAAATTGATGAAAAGCAAGTGTTTTCGATTGGCGAAAGCAATTTCGTTCTCTTCTGGTGCGTGACGCAAAAGCAGCGGTTGTGCTCATTGCGTTTGTTTACAGCGCAGCATCGTTGAATTCTTGATTCTGATTGGCTGAAGGGGGTTTTGAGGTTGTTGATTAATTTTCTATTCTTCGTTACAGGTTTGTTGACGCCATTGCGGTTCTGTATCACTTTTCAATGTTTCTTCCTAACAGTGGCTTCGGGCAGGATACTTGATCTGTGACGTCAGTAAGGATGAAAAAGCAAATAATGTCTCGAGATAAACATGTTTAATAGACATGTGCGTTTGATAACTGTAGCTTATGTGGAGTAATTGACTCTTGAATCCTTGAAACGTAATGTTCCGCCTTTATTTATTCCTTGCAAAACATGTTTGCGCGTGTAACATTCATACACAAGACCCAAGAATGTATAGCATAGATCAAGATCCAATAGATTACTTTAGTATCCATGCAATATGCCATTTCTTTCTCTTAACAGAAACACATGATTGGATTCAACCAGAAGGGATTTTATTATGAATTTTTCATAAATGCTTCAGATATCCAGTGCAAATGTGCAGCTGTGTGTGTGTGTGTGTGTGTGTGTGTGTGTGTGTAGCCCTTACCCAGTGAAAATCCACACAGCTCTGATTAAAATGTTTATCCCTGTCTTCAAGGGATATCGGTCATGTTTTCATATGATGAAATATCTTCATCTTTGTGTCCGTAAATACTGACCTTTCACAGAATCCTGATGAGGCAATTAATCATAAAGAACAGTGGCTTCACATTAGGGCTGCACAATAATCGAAAAAAATCACAAATGGAATAAACAGTGCTTTATGTTTTGTTTTACAGACAAGTCTAACAGTATTCGGTTATAGAAACAAATCAAATGTAAAATATCAGTCTTCAGTGTATAAATTAAATCTGCTGTGAACCAAAATACTGTTACACACACCCATTTATTTATCTTCACCTAAGCCATAAGCAATTGCGTTTACGAGAATACTTGCAGAGACATGCGTTGTATAGCTTCGCGCTGATAGTCTCTTGTATTTATGATAACTGACAGAATGGTTAAATGAGTGGCAACGGACGCTTTGTCGCGTCTAGTGTAAACAGACTTTCACATGTTGCGCCTTAAAATGCGTTGGAAACACCCTCCGCGCCGCTTTCTCCTTCCCTCCAAAGCGTTCGGGAGAGTCTGACGTTGCTAAGTAACCGTGACCTGCGCTCTCCTCGACAAGGCGGAAGTTTCAACAAAGGATAAAAGGATTTCCAGCACTGAAAATCGCTTGCGGTAGCTCTGCTACAATTTGTTAAAACGGCCGTCTATGTAAAGCTGTTGTGTCAGGTGTAGACTCAAGTGCGTGAGCAAGTATAGATATGATAATCAGTAGCTTATATTAAACATCGCCAAACGTGCTATGTGACTATAGCGGACACGCACATTGCGATACCGATGCTTAAACGATATATCTCACAGCCCTACTTCCTATATGAAAGATTTTGAGTATGAATTAATGAACAAGTGTTGTCATTGGAATATAGCGTTTTTTGTGTTTGTGTGTGTGTTTTTTTTCTGCAAGCTTTTTTATGAAAAGATTTAGTTTTTAATATTGCATGTTAATAGTAATACAGTGCAACGGCAAAATCTGTGAGATTTTTTATTTATTTATTTTTATGTTTGGTTAGACACAATAAATAAATGCAAATAAATGTGACGATCTGAAGCAAACTGTAGCAAACTTCTATAAGAACAGCGCGTGTCAACTATAAAAATCCTTCCAGATATTTGCTCATAATGAAATGTGCTCATAAAGCTATCAGAGCGCGCACATACACAGTTTGTTTATTTGCACATTAATAATAATAGACTCATGCGCGTCTAATAATGTAAGTTACGATTCATGACTGACTGTAATCAACTTTGCCATTGCAATCGTCATCCATCAAAACTTACTGGTTTGCTTCCTTGAAAGGGGCTTCAGCTTTATTCAGTCTTGGCTTCATATTTTTTATTATTAGAGGTATGTTTTTTTCTGATCAATCACTATAGCAGTTATATCTTTGTACGAAGGTCTATGGGAACAAGATTCCAAGTCTGAGAGAAATCGCCCCAAAATTGGCGGGACTGCACAGAACGTTACGTGACGCTGATTGGACTAGAGACAGAACAAACAGTAGAAAGCTGGCCTCTCTATGACTGAATGTGGAAGAAAAAAAATGTGTTGTATCTAAAATAATAAGTTCTTGTTTACATAACGTGTGTTTATACGGTGTATATTTACTTTGTACATATAAATACAAACACATTTAAGGAAAATATGTTATGTTTAAATATTAAACTTATTTATATATAATATAAAATATCATAATATGAATATAAAAATAAATAATTTCAAAATATATACTAAATGTGTGTATTATATATATATATATATATATATATATATATATATATATATATATATATATATATATATATATGTATGTATATATATATATATATATATATATAATAAATATACACAGTACACATGCATATATATATATATATAATAATGTATGTATATATATATATATATATATATATATATATATATATATATATATATATATATATATATATATATATATATATATATGTACATGATTAATATATATATGCATAATTGGGCATCCCTATTTGTTTTTTAAACATAATATTCAATAGATTTTGCATTTTTAAACAATTATTCATATTCAGTTAATAACTACTTTTATTTTGGTCTGTTCCATCCTTTTACATTTGTCTTAAAAGCATAGTAATAAATAATAAATACATACAGTACATGCATACTTACAACACTGTACATAAAAAATCTATCGCCATATGCCCATGCTTTTTTTTTTCAACATTTCATTTACATGCAGTAGAAGCCAATGTTAACCAGAACTGGTGTTGCTTTGTAGACTATGTGGATTAACACGCTTCTTCTAACTGTAATGTTCCAAAAACTTAAAAAAAAAAAAAAAATGTTGTTTTTGCAAGTGCTGGCATTTTCTTCAGGAAATGCAAATGTAGTTGTTTTGTAGTTTGGAAAAGCACTTTTGCATTTGCCTGTGCCAAACCCAACAGCTTCCAACACGTTTCAATGGATTAAAAAACAAATTCACTTTTGCCATTTCAGTGTTTTCTAATAGTTTGCACCTATTTATCAGCAGCTTCGTTTGAAGGCTAGACCTCAAAGCTGAATAAACATGCATTTCCATCACAAGTGAGGGAAAAGTTAAGCAGAATCAAGTGAGGGGCAATTCATATCAATGCGAGTGCCAAACTCCAAGGCTTTAGCTCTCCCTCACACATTTCAAGGGTGTTTTGTACAACAGTGTGCATATTTGAGGGAGAAAGCCGACCAGCTGCAAGTGTGAAGCAGAAAATGAATGAATGATGGAAACAAAGCATCTCGGAGCCAAGGGCGGCTCAGCAGGGAGATGTGAACTTTGGTTGACTTGCAACCTTTACTGTAAAGTTGAACAGAAGTGTTGTCATTGAGATGATTTCATTTGAGAAATGCGCTGGAGAAGATTTTTTATGATCCCTCAGAATTACGCAGATAAACTGCCAAATGTTTTACGCTAATTCCCAGCGGGAGGTTTTGTAGAAGAATCAGTATAATGAAAATTGCGCTAAGAGCTTAAAGTTCAACCAAAAATGAAAAGACTGTTGTAATTCGCTGTCAGTGTGGCGCTCGCTGTTTCCAAGCAATCGCAATGAATGGGGAAATACGATTTCAAGTGACTTTTTTCAAGTGAATTTTCAAGTGATTTCAAGTTTGTGAATGAATCATTTTTTGGTGTTCACAAAAGGTCACTGAATGATTCATTGAAGAAGTGAACTGATTCGTTTACTGACTTAATGATGCAGTCATAGTGATTAATAGCATATAATAATATAATATAATATAATATAATATAATTGCATATTTTTGTGTGTGGAACAGACCAAAATAAAAGTACTGATTGATTGAATATGAATAATTGTTTAAAATACCAAAATCCATTGAATATTATGTTTAAAAAACAAATGATGCCCAGTTCGTGATTAAATCATTCGTTAGAGTTGATCTGGTTCACAAAAGATCTCTAAATGATTCATTGATGAACTGAACTGATTCAGTTTACACCTGCCATAGTGATCAGTAGCACTGGAGCTTATTTCAAATGTTATCCTGTTTCTAAAATAATTACTATTTTTGCAAACTACTAATTGTATTAATGTATGAAAGTTGTTAAGAGAAGTAGTGATGTCCAATTTGTGAATGAATCGTTCTCTAGAGTTGGATCTCTTGTTAACTGGTTTATTACGGCGGTAACATTATTATTTACATATGTTTACATATTATTAACTGTAGCAATGATTTGTTCGCGGAACACACCAAAATAAAATTCATCAAGCAGTGAACGATTCATTTTTTTAGGCACGAGTTGAACCTTTTCAGTTGATTCAGTTCGCAGATTACCTCTGAATGATTCACTGATGAATTGAACCGATTCAGTTGATCCAAAAGCACCTGAGGTGGAAGATTACCAGTAAATACCACTTTGAATTTTAGTTTCTCTAACAAAAATAGTAATATGGATCAATTTTAAAGTAGCTTTTGTTTTCTTCAACCCAGTTTGACACCGGCGGTGCCTCCTCAATGTATTAGGCTCTCGGCCAATTCATGGATGAATTTGCGCTCGCCAATCAGGTAATTAATAACACAGCAGCTACCCTTCATTACAGAGACGCGTTGAAGGTCAAAAAACACACGGTCTCGGCGGTTTCTGTCTGCTTCAGTTACGTTCCTGTAAACACATTTAACAAGAAGCAAATGAGAAAGTGGAGATTCATGGTGTCCTGGCTTCTTCTGGGATTATACATCACAGGTTACAGATTGCGTTCATTTCCTCTTGATATTTACCGCTCGTTTATTTCTCTCAGGGGAGTGAGCAGAAAAAGTGACGACATGGCAGTGGCATTTGAATCATTAGTCCCCAGTGCTGTCATCTATCGCTCTATGCCATTTAAATCTCGAACGGAAAGAGGCAAAAAACCCGGCTCCTCTTCAGAAGTCATGAAGATGAAATATTAATGGCTTCCTGCTTTTTAGCGTTCTGGCCTTGAATACTCGATTTACTATTCATATGTTGATTAGTAAGAAGTAGAAGGCATTTTTGAGGGTCAAAATATGGGCCCTCTGTGATGATCTTCTCATCGTTTTCCTCCATGCTTTTAAATTGTTAATAACACGGCACCTGTACGAAGACGACCCTCTCGTCTATGATTGTTAACAATTTGATCAACGTTTTAACGACGTTAACAACTACATTAACCTTCCAAAAAATATGATGGTTTCAGGCAAACAAATGGATACAAATGGGAATTTTCCAAATAGTGCAGACAAAACACAGACAGTCTCATAAAATCCATTTGACGCAAGTTAGCGTTGTGGAGAATAACATGTGGCCAACTCATATTTACCAAAAAAAACTCTTCATTCGTTTGGAAAATTGGTATGTATGAAAGAGCGCTTAGCTGTTCGCCATGTTTTTTTCTTTCCGGGTTCTGCTTCGCTAATTATACGTGATCTGTGTTTTCTTCATTTGAGAGGAAATCCTTCTCTATATGATTTCGTGTCTCGTTTGCAGAAGCTTTAGATTGGCTGCAATTGTCCTCTTGAAGCTATAATGCTAATGTAAACTCCTAACCCAGTGTGTTGCGTAAGTCTAACGATATTACATCTTGAGCATCTGGGATCTTTAATTGATGAGGTTCCTATTTTAAAGACTTAAATTTAAATACATATCTTTGTTCCGTTCCATTTGTGTCTACATAGAAAGCCAACTTGACTGTTCTTCAAAACATTTCTTTTCTCTTTATCACAGCTGAATGGAGAAAAGAGGCCATTGTTCCTGAGACAATGACAATTTGATGTGTTGAGGTCAAAAATATGATTGAAAGAAAAAGAGTCTTTGTCAGTTGTACTTAACGTACTTTATTCAACAATGTAGATAAAGCACAGACAGCGAACGCTCAAGCCCGTTTTACAGTTTTGAGCAGGATATTTTCCAGACGTGTACTATCTGCGCTAGGCATTACTGTTTTAGTGTGCTGGATAAGTGGAGGGTTTTGGTGGGAATGTTTGGAGGACTCATCACATAGCGTTCCTCAACAGTCCTCAGGAGACACAATGCTGTAAATGTACTGTACGGAATTTCCAAACCAATTACTTTCCCCGTGCCGTCTCCTGTCTTAAACATGAATTACAGGATCTGACTGTGCCTTGTGGGTTTGGATCCATGAGATGTCTTTCTGCCGCGTCTTTGTTCAAAGGCGCTTCCAAATGGCTCTGCTGCCTTTTCGGGCCAATCACAAATTAATTTGTTTGATCTGTTGCCACATCAAAGACGTTTAAGCCCAGTTGGCCAGTAATTGTACACAGCGGGCAGTGTATTTTCTGTTGGTCGCCGCTGAATACATTTTTTAAAAATATATTTTGTAAAGTTGTGTTTATATATATATTTATATGTTTATATATATAATCTAATTAAATTACACTTTGGTTATTTTAATTAGTAAAAAAAAAATACAGCTAACTAACAAAAATATATATATATATATATATATATATATATATATATATTTATATATATATATATATATATATATATATATATATATATGGCAATATTATGAGAAAGATATCACATCGCTACTTTTTATTTTATTTAATTTTATTTTTCTAGTTTTTATTTTTATTTTATTTTATTAAAATGTATTTAATACTGATTGTGATTGTGGTGTTAAAAATACTATGTATGTTGCATATGATAACAAATACGGGGTGGACAATGTAGATGAGAAGAGCTATTAAAAATGATATTAATCTCATTACACACGTGAATTGTAATGCGGATGTAGATAAATGAATTTTCACTATTACATTAGGATGGTCATTAGTGCAATAGTATAATGCTTATTTTTTCATCAGAGTGTAGAACTTGATATTTATGATTGATTATTTCAGTGCTTTCTAGCTGTGTCTCCAGTTATTTTTATCCTTTGAAGTTGCACATAAACAGGGCTTCAACTCTGATGATACGACAACAGGAACAAAATACATCATTCTAATTGTGTTAACGAAATCTGTATACTTAATTTCTGCAAACGAGCTAGTGCCGAGTAGTGGGTGTAAAGTACATTTCTCACGTTAAATTTAGTGTTGAGTGCTATATTAATTACCATGAATTGGTAATCTCGTGTTTTGCAAAAGTTTTATTTTAATTCAAGGTCTTCTATATTCTCTTTATATATCTGACTCAAAAAGTTAACTTTATATCTGTTTTAAAAATATCAGTTTTTCCAACGTTTTGAGTTAATTGATCTTTTTCCACATTCATAATACAATGACTTGTGCTTTAACTGGCATATAATGTAAATAATTATGTTAATGTATTGACAGCAATAGCTGCACTTTGACTGTGGAATTTCTTTCATTCTTGAGCATGAATGAGGTCAGACTCGCAATCTGCTTTCCAATTCATCCCAATAGTGTTGAATTGAGTTCAGTGCTTTGGGCAGGGCAGTCAAGTATTTCTACACAGTAAACCATTTTAATATTCAACAGATTCTTACTATCAGGTCCACACTAAGCAATTTATACAGACCTTTTTACTTATTTATACTTCAGATTCTAGTTCAAGATTACTTAGTCCAACATTTAAAAAGAAGCATTTTCTTCTAATCCAAAGCGCTTTTTCTAGTTTCTTTTTAACAAATGTACACAAATTGGGTTAAAGACACACACACACACACACACGTCATCGTTTACTCACTCTCCAAACCTGTACAAGTTGTGCTTTCTAGTTTGAGCTCGAAAGAAGTATATTGGTTACCAAGCAGCTGACTTCTATAGTATTTATTTCCATGCTGTGGAAGTCAGTGGTTTCTAACATTCTTCTGCTCGACAGAAAATCAAGGTTTGAAAGAACTTGAGGGCGAGTAAATGACACATTTCAAATTTTTTGGTGAACTGTCCTTTAAAACCCACTAGTGCTTTCTAAAAGCGTTTTAATGGACTGTTAGTTTAATCAATCTTGCTTGCGATTTGGTTTTAATAGCAAGTTGTTTTGCACATCCCTGGTGTCTGTTAGATTTTCCATCCTTGCAGATGAAATCATTTTCTTGCAAAACTACCTCATCCCCATCAGCTTTGTTTTGTCTTTTTTTTAAGCAGTCGGTAGGGTCTCACCGATTTGGATGGTTACAATGAACAGAAGGTCAGAGCCTTGGGGGAGCGCGTGGGACGGACCTGCCCTGCTGCAGGCCTTACACGGTCATCTTGGATCCGAATCTGGAAACCTCTGTTCTTTATAAATAGCTCAGTGTGGACCTGACAGCGAGACTCCGTTGAAGAATGTTCCAGAGAGAGAGGGCCTCGAGGCGTTATGGGCATCAGATGTGTGGAAGATTCGTCGAAAAACTCTGACAGTCTCACTGTGAAATCCGCAAGATTGATTTTTCAGGCCGATATGAAAGACAAAGCCCATCTGTGGTGTCGTAGAGACACTCCTCTGGCTGCAGAAAGAGACTGTGGAGGTTGTTTATGAACCTCTTGCACTTTGCCTACGAGAAAGACTGGCGCTAGCAGGCTGATTAGCATTTTTCTGCACCAAAAGACGAGCTCCTATGCTGAGTGAGTTGCAAAAGTATTGCCCTAATAGTGTGTTTCTGGCAGAGTGTCTGGAAGATGAGTGTAGATCTTGTTCTTTTTTCCTCTGGCTGTGTTGTGGAACTGACAGTTCTAACAGTTGTAGAAATAAGAAATGTGGCGTATAAGCAGCATGTATGTCAGCCTTTTTCCTGTTCTCCACCCCTCGTTCTTTCACTCGCTCTGTCTCCGTTTGCAAATACCTTTTGTCCTGGGCGGTACGAGTGTTTCCTTGTCGAAGGCGCTTGTCGACACTGCGGCCGGCCTGACCGTATGCATGCCTGTGTGAAATTGGTTTGTTCATCCATTGTTTCTGAGTGGCAGAGATGTAATGCCTGATAGTGTCGGTCTCTGGCTCCAGTCGTCAGATCCTCATCCACTGGATCTGCAGAACCATCGGGAATGCTGGCTAATGCATCTGCAGGAATGCTTATTTTTGGTGACGGGATGCCACACATCCAGGCGTTAAGGTAAAGGCAGCAAACTGCTACTGTATTTGCTTTCACAGTGCTTTTCTGTTAATCGGAAAAGTGGATATTGATGGAACGGCAGGAGGGTTTGAGGAAAGTGTTTGGAAGCCAGGGTGGCATTCCATTTAGAACTGAGTTTAGAATAGAATTCCATTTTAAATTCCACTTCAAGTTATGCATTTCAATTGAATTTGAATTAATGTAGCAATCGGGTGCATGAAGGAAGCAGAATCAAAACTAGATAGATAGATAGATAGATAGATAGATAGATAGATAGATAGATAGATAGATAGGTAGATAGGTAGATAATTGGGTGGATGATGATTGATGAAGGTATGGCTGGGTAGGTGGATGGATAGATACACGGGTTGATGATGGATGGGTGGGAAGATAAGTAGACAGATAGATGGACAGACAGATGAATGAATGAACCAATGAATGGACAGATGGATTGATAGAAAGATGGTGTATAGGTAGATGGGTAGATGGGTGGGTTTATGGATGGATAGATAGATAGATAAAGTAAACCACTGGTAAGTAAACAGCTGGATGGAAGGATAGATGAGTGATGGATAGATTGATGGATGGACGGTGGATAATTGGATGGATGGATTAATAGGGAGATAGATAGATAAGTAGATTGTTGGATGGGAGGATTGATGCGTGGGTAATTGAATGGATGAATGGATAGGTGGGGTTGATAGGTAGATAAATGGATGGATGAAAGATAGTGGGTTTAATAGGTAGATGGATAGATAAGTAAACAGACTAATGGATTAGTTAGACATGCATGGATGGATGGATAGATAAAAAGCATTTTTAAAAGCGTTCAAAATGTTTTCCTTATATTTCAAGCGATGTATTATATTAAGAGTTTGTACGTAGGAGTGAGAATGATCCTCTGAATGAACAATTACTATTCAGTGTTCATCTGTGAATTTGAGGTTACACTTGATCATGTTCCTCCTCCTCTACCTGAAAAGGTCAGTGGCTCGTTTGCCACCATTTAAAAAGGTCATTTTGAAGTGCAAGACCTCTTGAGCAGCGTACGGGGCGAGCTGTCTTTGAGCTGCTCTATATTGGACGTCTGGGAGAAATGCAGCGAGTTCGTTTTCACTGACAGATTCTTTGTAAGCAACACCATTACTGCAACCTCACGGATAGCCGGAGGTCCTCTTGCCAACAACTATAAAAATGACGGTCCACAGGGCCATTAATTTCACACAGAACTCTTTCTCCATTTTGCATGTTAGATTGAATTGCAACAGGATGTCCTTGGGGTCGTTTTCGAGTGTCAGGAAAGCATCCCTTATGAGCGGAAATTAGAGCAAAAGAAGTAAAAGTCATTTGAGGTCTTGTTCTGATTCTGTGCTGAAGAATTTCTCTCGTGGACTTCCACCTCGACCATACGATTTTTTCTCAAATGAACAGCCGTCATGCGTGTCCAGAAATACACCACAGGTTCGGTGTGTGACTTTTCATTTTCCTGTCTTTAATTTCACAGAAAATCACGCTGACTTAAAATACGATCCCAGTATGAGCCCGCTGGAACCTTAAGCCTGCGTTTGGCAGATTTTGCATTCAATCACAATCATTCAGCTCGTCCGACGGATCCGCTGATGGAAGCCGGGGCCTTTCAAATCGCCGTTTATTCAATCAAATTTCTGCCGTTTCAAAAAGAGCAGCAGGAGCTCTGACCTGGTTCAAAAAGCCCAGTGTCCGAATGCAGTCCTGCCAGGCTGTGGCGTCGGGCCATTTTGGCTTATTGGCAGGAAAAAGCGACGTCTTTCAGGTCATCCCACCTTGTCGAAATAAATAACTGGCATTTTAAAAAGGTCCAGACAGTAAAAGTTGACATTCAGTGGACTATCTTCTTTAAGGTTAACTTAAAGGAAAGCAGATAACAGATGCAACCACTAGCACCTTCAAACCTGTGGGGTAAAATATTAATATCAGTTTTCAAAAGCTTAAGATTCAAAGCTAATGCATCTTACATTTTAAGCAAAGGATCAGACACACACATCCCATCCCAGGCAAAAATCCCTGCCACACACACACATGAAATATATATATATATACATATATGTAAAATATGTCAAAGGTTTTTAACTTTTTGCGTCATTATATGTTTGTTGCATTCTATTATTTGCATTTAGCATTGTTTTTCATCTGCCCCACCTGCCTATTTTATTGACTTTTACATGGATTTTCTGCACAAAACATATCCATTATTTACTCTCTCAGAGCTAAGGAAAGCTATTTGAAAATGAACATATCCATTAAGTATTTCATAAAATACATCAAATTGCAGTCAGAGGCTTGATTGTCGTACGTGATCTCCATTTCATTTTGAAACAAAGAGGTGCCGTGATTGAACCGCCTTCACACGGGCCGATGGTGAGTAATGGCGCTTCTCCTCACTGGGCTTTGAAAGACACCACACTCATTTGTCTGCATTTCCAATTGGATGCATCTAATGGCAGCAGCAGTGCATTGTTGAAGTTTGTTTGGGCGCTCTGTGCAGCAGGAGAAATCAATAACCAATTGACTGTGATTTCATAGCCTTTAATTTTGAAAGGTTCAAGGCAAGACTTTCATCCGTATTGTCCTTCCAAAGTATACAAAGAAACTGGCATTGTTTAATATGATATTGTGTTTGGAGTAAATATAATGGAAAAATATGCTGCACACGCAGACTGTAGTTTATGCATTGCTGTGGAAGTGGAAGTAGTCATTTGCTGCATCTTTAACTCTCTCTCTCTCTCTCTCTTTCTCTCTTTCTCTCAGAATCTTTATATATACTTATAGAAACATTTAAATGCATTTATATAAATACATATATATTAACTTATCATATAATTTATCATTTATTTTTATTTGGTGCTTTTTACAATCTATGCTGTTTCAGAGCAGCTTTATAGAAAATTGTGCCTTAATGTCTTAAAGCCCCCAGTGAGCAAGAGAAGGCGACAGAGATCGATGTTCATCAGACAACAGGCTCTAAATGCTCCATTTCGGGTCTCATCTGAACGCTGTGCTTCGCTGGCAGTCTCAAATCATTATGACTGTTGTTTGCATTGGTAAAACCATCTGGTTGTTTACTACTCATTAAGTCTTCAATCAATGTACTGTACTTTTGTCTTAAACGGTTTAAGTTTATACTAGCGTTTGCCTGGAAAGTGTGGACCAGAAAAGTGCTCCAAACCAACTATTAGACCAGTTTGGACAGGGAGAAAGATGAGTTGAGATCAGCAAAATCTTCACATTTTGTTAAAAACTTATAAAGCAGAGGTAGCCAATCCACTTTTTGAACAGGTTCTTTTTTTGTCATTAATGGTTCCATAAGAACTGTTAACATCTTTGAAATCTTAGCATTTTACAAAAGTTCTGCATGCATTCAATGAAAAAAGACATTTTTTTTGGAATCCATGGTTTAATATCAATGGAACCTTTTTTATTGCACAAAACGTTTTACATAGTGCAAAAAAGACTCTTCAAATTAATAAAATGTTCTTCACACTAAGGAAATAATGGTTGTTTTAAGAGCGTGGAATCCTCTGTTGTACAAAATGTTCTTTATAGTGGGGAAGAAGTATTCCTTGGATCATTACAATTATCTTTACAGTAAGAAACAATAAGGGAAACCAAAAATGGACCTTAACAGCGTTACTGAGAAAACTCTCTTTTGCGTCCTTTGTTGTTAAGAATGTGGAAATTTCTGCTGCATAAAAGATTGCATACTTAGTAGTAGATAGTAAGGGTCATTAGGTCATTAAAAATTCTTCCCTCTAAGAGAAGAACGGGTCCTTGAGGAACCTAAATAGTTCTTCATTGTAGAAAATCCCTTTTTTTGGAATTTAAAAAAAAAAAAAATTCTCCATGTACAACATGCATTTAGTTTGTTCATAACCTGGTTTCTTGCACCATAAAACAGTTCTGATCTTGGTCAGTTATGCTCGTTCAGCACTTTCACTGCTTGGTAGCGAAAGTTTGAGAAGGTTGTAGAAGGAACATGTTTTCATTATTAAGTGACATCTGTGCTTCTCCGCTCTTGCCATCACTTTAGCTCGTGTTTTCATCTCTTCTGTGCATATATGTTCCTCAACCCCTGCGAATCCTCAGGAGAAGCCAGATCGTGAGCTGTCATCTTAATAAGAGACACATTAATAAAAGATAAGCTTTAAAATGCATGGGAAGTTCGGGGGCGACTTAATCATGGCGGTCCGTTGTGGTTCTCGTTGAGCAGACTCAGTCGTTCTTCATCACAATCACGAATAAGCCAATTACCTCATATCCAAAATCTCGAAAGGAGCAGATCGCGCAGGCTGCGCGGGATACTCAAGAAGCATGTTTGCGATTTCCCTGACGCTGCGGCGCTGTATTTGTCTACATACTGTATTTGGCCGATCGCTCACACGCAAGCAACCCCTTCCATTCATCCAGTCCATTACCGCTAGCGTTAGTCGCAGTCATAAACATCAGCCAAGTTTATGAGTCATATCTCGCTTTTGTGCCTGTAGAAAAGCAAACAGCCCGTAGACTCTCTGGGGGAGCTATTTGCGTGCCACTTTTCTATGGCTTGTGCCGCGCTTCACAAGGAAATGCTTCCCGGTGCCCCCTGTCTTTCTTATCAGCGTTATCTACAAATGGAGCAGAGACGTTTGAAGGTCATAATGAAATTAGAAGTATTTCATCATGCCCTTGTGGAGCGAGTAAAGCGTAAGAGAGTGCAATAAATATTTTTGAACGAGGGCAGTGCCCCATCATTTCTTTTCACTCTGTGGGATATATTATCACTGTAATTTTTTCCCCCCTACCTGTGCTGCTGGGAAGGTATTACAACATAGATTTTTATGATTCATCAGGGATTAAATCGATGCTGTTTGGGTTCATGCGCTCATATTTTAAGCTTCTGAGAAGCCCCACAATGCACTGTGTCATTAGGTTACTGGCATTACCATAAGAAAGCGTTGTGGGAGAATGTCCTTGGCGTTTAGTCTTTCACTGTTAGATCACAAAAGCAAAGTTTGCAAGTAATGCCTAATAGAGATGCAAATATCCGGTTGAATGGGCGGACATCTCTCTCGGATAGTGGCCTCTTGGCGCAAGTATTAGGATTAAAGCTTTCTGGTTTGTGCTTTTTGTAATTCTGGAGTTTTATTCGCTTTTGCTAATGTAGCCAATCACCATCAGCAATATACACAACTGTGTTTCTTTAACAGATGCACTTTAAATTAGCATTTTAACTCTACAATGTGAATACATCACACAGGATTAGAGTTTTTAATGGTATTGAAAGAAGGCTGCATTTATTCAGATGTACAGTAATATTGTAAAATTGATGCTTTCTATTTAACTAGATTTTAAAATGTAATTTATTCCTTCGATGAGTTTTCAGCATCATTACTCCAGTCTTCAGTGTCACATGTTCCTTCAGACATACTCAAATGTAACAGTACTGTCTTGCTCAATATTTTTGTAATATTTTTTTTTTTTAAATCTTTGTTGAATAGAAAGGCGATTCAAGCAAACAAACAAACAAGTAAAAACATTTATGTAAAATTTTTTTTTTTTTTATTGATGCATCATTTGTATAAAATTTAAATAATTAATTAAAATAATAATAAATATTATTTGCAATGTTTTTTTAGGTTGTTGCTTAAATTAAAAAGTTCAAAAATAAGTTAATTAATCTGTGTTTTTTAAGTCACTTAAGAATTAGAAAGCTTTTGTACTTAAAATCCTTTACATTATATATACGTTTATAGAAAAAGATAGTAAATATACTGCTTAAAAAATAGCAAAAAAAAAAGCTGTATTTACATATTAATGTAATGCTCTTTTATGTTTCCAAATCTGAGCCTAAGGTATTATTTTATATCTTCTTATTCTTTTTCTCACCTTTTGTCTTCTGAATCAACAGCCTCCAAGTTTCAATGTGTTATTATGACAGATACAGCGCTGAGAGAGAAATTTAATTAGTTCTGAATGAACGGCAGTTAATTATTAAAAGAGACTTAGCTTATTTTTATTAAGTATTTGCGTTCGACCCTTTTGTTAGAACAAGGTGTTCGTGTGACAATGGAACATTTAATTACATTTCCTTTGTCTTATTAAAAGCTACTAACGAGTCATGGCTGTTATTGCTACCATTACGAAGGAGCCGATATGAAATGTGTGGTCACTGTCTGTTTCCGTTCTGTGCCTCCTTTTTTCGCTCTTTTGTCTTCTGAACAGTCTCTCACTCGCCGTGCCCTTCAAGAGGCAGGGTGAGGCATCATTACAAGGTAATATTTTCCCGCTTTAGGCGCAGGCATTTTGATTTATTTCTTGTAAGAGAAAAAATATTAATATTTATACACCGTGATGGGAGGGAAAACATTTAGGCAGTTGTTTTTATTCAGATCATTTAAATTTGTAATACGTAGGGTAAAAATATGAATAGAGCTCTGATGTGAGCTGCATACGCCGCTGGTAAATGAGATGTATGAACGGCGAGGTGGAAGGAGAAGCGCTTTCAGCAGCTGAAGTTGCAGAATTTTGGAAGCGAAGGCCTCTTTCGAATGCTCTTTCGGCTCAGATCACAGCAGGAGTGCGTAACGTGTGGTTTGGCACGTAGTATGTACACCAGCGTAAAGAAGAGAGGAGGTGCAGGTTTGTGTTCGCAAAATCGGGTTATTTTCGGACAATAATGGTGACTGCTTTTGATTTAGCAGTGCGCGTTGCGAAAATGATATATGCATATGTGTGTTTAAAATTAGAACTCAGCAAACGCCAAATCAAAGTGAAATTGAATGTTGGTGAGTATATGAAAGAGTGGTACTCACCAGTTGGCGCGCAACTTTTTTATTATTATTATTAATTCTAGCAATGCCTATGAATGCTGTATGGATTAGTGGGACTATTAAATCACAAATGGTTTTGGAAATGGATTTAAAAAATGCCGCACGCACCAAACATTTTCCCAATCTGTTGTTTACAAAAGGGAAGCATATAAAAAAAGATGTGGTTTTCTGCCAAAATAAAAGCTCTGTTTCAACGTTTGAATAAAAGAAAAGGAATATATGTTATATTATTTTAGTGTAACTGTTGTTAGATACGCAATAGTAATAATAATACTACTAATAATAATTACAAATAATATTATTTTATGAAGTAAATAATGCACATGCAGTTTTGAAGCCAGTCAAAAACCATTTATTGCTGGATAAGACAAAACATAAAAAAAGAAAATAAATAAATAAAATATAATATAATACATTTATTTTATTTTTTAGAAAACAAATGTAATTAAATAAAACTAAATATAATAATTTAATTAAAAAGAAAGATTTAAATATAATATTATTGTAATTATTATCAATAATAAAAAAAATATATATATATATATATATATATATATATATATATATATATATATATATATATATATATATATATATATATATATATATATATATAGTAGCACAGTTCACTAACAAGAGGTCATATTTTACACTTTTGAAGCAATTTTCCAAGCAAGTCTATTTTTAATTTTACATTTATTCCGCAAAAACAGCTGCTGTTTATATTGTTATCAAAATCTTTAGTCTTTGCAGTTTAAACAGGCTGTTGTTGCTACCATGCCTTTAAGAGGAAAGTAAATATCCAGTTATGATTGGCTAACGTCTGTGTATCAGCTGTGAGCTGTTAATTCATTTATAAAGGTGTACTGTGTTTCTGAATAGCAGGTGATATGTAAATATAAGCAGTCATATGGTCACGGGCTCATGATTGTGATATCACCATCATGACTTCTGATTAGTTTGTATAAATCTTTGTCTTTTACTGATTCTTCATAGTACAAGAAGTTCTCAAAAGGGCAAGGAAAAAGTAGTTTTGAATGAATGATCAGTGTGTGTGTGTATGTTTTGCTATTCACGTGAGGACCAAATGTCCCCACAAAGATAGTAAAACCGGACATTTTTGACTTTGTAAGGACATTCGGTCAGTCCTCTCAAGTGAAACAAATGATTAAAAATGCTATATTAATCCGAAAATGTGTTTTTGTGATAGTAGGTTTAGGGGTAGGGTTGGTGTAGGTCAATAAAAATATTGTTAGGTCAGTAACAATAGAAGTCTATCAAAGATAGACAAAATATAGCAAAACACGTGTGTCTGTCTATGTGTGTGTGTGTGTGTTTGTCACTTCAGGTCTCTGCTGAGTGTGCCAGCTCACATCGATCGAGCGGCCCTCGAGGGTTATCACGTCCTCGGGCTACGCCAGGGTCACTGATGCAGGACGACTGAGAAACCTTTCATTTCCTCCCAAACTGCGAAAGCAACGACTGCGCTTCGTATGTTGATCAAACGCTCCGCTGACAAAAGAAACAAATTCACCGTTGAAATGCATCTGTAAGCAAATCATGTCCTTCCAGCGAGAGCCGCGTTCGCGTTTGCGGCAGCAGCGACGTAATTGAAACAAATATTTCCATCATTTTGTTATCGCAACATAATGGGCCTGCTTACGTGCATTTTATTTCTTTGACATTTGCCCCTAAGCGCTGCGGTCGCGGGACTTTTTGCCATCCGTGGCAGAAGATGGATGATGGCCCCGAGTGAGTAACGCTGAAAAATGGTCTCCGCGTCCACTCTCAAATATACTGCCTCATTTCATCAGTTTTAACAACCTCATTTAAACGCACTTAATGACTCTTACAAATGTCCGGGTGGAGGAATAGATTCGCAGGCTATTCTCCGAGGGTTGTGTCCTCCGTATCCCGTCACGAGGCCGCATGCATCTCCATTACAGAGCAATCGCACTGGAATGCAGCTACAAAGCAATTATGGAGCGTAGAGTAAAAGGCCATGGCAGAAAACACTGCGGCCGTTTGTACCCATTTAGTTTTTGTAGTACTCTTACATTACCTTTACTTCACATTACCATTTTTAGTCTTCTTCTTATTACTTTCCTCTGCAGGTTATTCATCATGGTTACTGGTTTCTCTTTGTTGGAAAATGAATTCATACTTTGGTGGATGATGAAGTAGCCGTATGGTCTCTCTAAATCCTTTATATTTATTTGAATTTTAAAAAATATATATTTTATATATTTATATGTATTTATTTAAAGTATATATATGTATATATATATATATATATATATATATATATATATATATATATATATATATATAATTTTTTTACATTTTAAATCATTATTTTACTATTTACAGTTTTTAAATTGTATTTAAAAAAATTATTAAATAATTGCAGTCATATTTCTTAATATTCTTGTTTTTGTTTTTGTTTAGTTTTTTTGCTGAAAAGTAGCTATATTATTCATATAATAGTCTCAATAAATGCGTGTTTGTACAGAAATAACACACAATTTATATATATTTTTTTATTGTAATCATATTTCAATATACTTTCAAAATAATTTGGTAAATGGTCTCACTTGTGCGTTTATAGAAATTAAAATTTAGTTAGATAACATTTTAGATTTAATTCAGGTTATTTAAATGTAAATGTATAATATATGTAATTTCCAGTTGTAATTTTATTTGAATCTATGCGTGTGTAAATGTATATATTAGCCAACATTTTTCAGCTAAATAAATATAGTCTTTTTAATATTATTACTGTGAATATCACTTCTGTCTGGCATTGACTTTGAAAACAGCCGTGTGTTATTTTGGCTGCTACTCCTGACCATGACTACTATTATTATTATTATTGATCAGTTACATTACTTATTGACCATTTTTTAAATTCTTCTGCTTCATTCATCTAATGTTTCTACACTCTTCACTGCCGTGCTGCCAGCTGAAGTCGAGGGGTATAACACGAGCTGTATGAACTATAACTCCAATGGATTTTTTCTTCCAAACGACCATTTGCGTCCTTTCGCTAGTAACGTCATTACAGCATCTCTGCTCATTTCTATCCGCTCTCTTCTCTGATCTCAATCTTTACTCGCTGAACAGTTTTCAGGTATTACAAAAGCCTTTAATTACTCGCTCACTTAAATCAGATAAAGTGTATCTAGACTTAATTACTGCCGGTGAGGAGGTCAACTTGAATAATACAAACAATTAGCTTCAGCACGGACGCCGATGCGCTGGAAAAGGACGTCAGGCCCGTTCGTCAGTATGGCAACGCGATACATGAAGACGTCACGCGTTTTGTTATTAAGGTGAAGTCCGGATAGCGAGATTACGGCGGGCTTCATATTGAGTAAACACGCTCAATCCAGACGATTTAAGCACCACACTTTGAGGTTTATGGATTGATCATCAATCAAGCGGATGTTTTTTCGTTAGGCATTTCGAATTGATGGTCATCATGTTGATGAGATGTTCCTTTGTTGAGCTGCAGTTAGTTTCTAAAGCAGATGCGGTCAGTTTTGAAGCACGGTGTTGACTTTGCAGCTTGGTTTTCATCTTGCTAACGGCTGCGGAGTGAAACGCCATCTTCATTTTGCTGATAGATAAGTGGATGCTAGTTAGAGGGGTATATTTATAATTGATCTTTCTGCCATCATTTTATTACTTCTGCACAACATCTCATGGGACTGGAACTGTCTCATTATAGTGTGTGTGTCTGTGTGTGTGTGTGTGTGCGCGCGGTGAGGACAAAATAAAGCTTAAACAGCAGATGGGAACTGAACACCTGGCAAGTCTGTGAGAGCAGAGTTTGATCTTTGTGCAGTGCGTCCGTCTGATGTGTTTTAGCTCAGCGCCTCTTTTAATGCATCGCTGAAAATTCAGCCATTTAGTTGTCAAGAAAATTATAAACAACAAGGAAAACAGTCTGCGAATGTTATACCACAGTGAATTTCAATCTCAGTTTTGTAAGTGGATTTTTCTAATCTTCCTGTATGCTAGCGGCTAGGTTGATGAGGCTGGCGGGAAACACTTTATTTTCTCCGAAGATAACGCCGGGCCCAAGTAGGCCCTGGCCGTGGGAAACGCTGGCACTAGTGATCCGGCTGTCAAAACTTACAGAAAAGTTTGTGAATACTTACATTTTTTATGATTTAAAAAGAAGACGTATGCATTAGCATTGCAAAAAAAGAGAACGTGAGTTATTTAAATGAATCGATTCAATCGAAATGTAAAAAATGGCTTTTATATGCATATGCAAACTGCTTTGCTAATAAATAGTAATTTTTTTCTACATCCAAAGCACACAAAAAAGTTTGTATACTGTGTATATTTTTTATGTATATACAAATATGAACACATGTATGTATAAATATTTGTAAGAAAAATGTGTGGCCCTTCATATATACAAAATACATATAAACAGTACACAAACAAATAGACACAATCATTGGATATGATTTCATATATATATATATATATATATATATATATATATATATATAGAGAGAGAGAGAGAGAGAGAGAGAGAGAGCGATAGATAGATACTTTATATATAGATAGATAGATAGATAGATACTGGATAGATAGATAGATAGATGGATAGATGGATAGATAGATACTGGATAGATAGATACTAGATAGATAGATACTAGATAGATAGATAGATAGATAGATAGATAGATAGATAGATAGATAGATAGATAGATAGATGATAGATACTGGATAGATAGATACTAGATAGATAGATAGATAGATACTGGATAGATAAATAGGTAGATGATACTAGATAGATAGATAGATAGATAGATACTAGATAGATAGATAGATAGATAGATAGATAGATAGATAGATACTAGATAGATAGATGATAGATAGATAGATAGATAGATGGATGGATAGATAGATACTAGATAGATAGATAGATAGATAGATAGATAGATAGATAGATAGATAGATAGATAGATAGATAGATGATAGATACTGGATAGATAGATACTAGATAGATAGATAGATAGATACTGGATAGATAAATAGGTAGATGATACTAGATAGATAGATAGATAGATACTAGATAGATAGATAGATAGATAGATAGATAGATAGATAGATAGATAGATAGATAGATAGATACTAGATAGATAGATGATAGATAGATAGATAGATAGATGGATGGATAGATAGATACTAAATAGATAGATAGATAGATACTAGATAGATAGAAAGATAGATAGATACTAGATAGATAGATAGATAGATAGATAGATAGATATATAGATACTGGATAGATACTAGATAGATACTAGATAGATACTGGATAGATACTAGATAGATACTAGATAGATAGATAGATAGATACTGGATAGATACTAGATATATACTAGATAGATAGAAAGATAGATAGATAGATAGATAGATAGATAGATAGATAGATAGATAGATACTGTATATATAGATAGTAGAGCTTATTCACTGTGGGTTGTAACAGAGATAATTTTTTTAGTCCCAGTCCATCTGTACGTGAGTCACATGATGCCTCTGCTTAGATCAGCATGTACAAAGGGTGGAATGGATGTAAACTGCAGAACACAGCTAATGTGAAGAATACAAACACTAATGCAGGTGAGTGCAGGGGTGATCTGAGGACCAGCACATTACAGCTCTCCCAGATCATTCCCACACAGCGCTTTCAAAACGTGAGAACATGAGACATGCTGAACAAAAGCACATTCCTCTCAGAGATGCTATCCAAAAACCGCTGAAAATTTCATTCACGAGTGTGAAAAAACGAGTATAATACGTGTCACACAATCTTTGGCTGTCATGACCAAGGTTGGACGAGCGTAGCTGGAATAGAGTACAACTACAAAGTTTGAAGTGAAAAATTGTCAAATATGCTTCCATATTTACAATTTTTAAGGCAAAATTGCTTTGGGGAATTTTATTGTAATTGATTATTCTAAATGATTTGTATCAATTAATAATAGTACAACACTTATAAATTGTGTGCTATTAAAATGCACAGAAAAATATTAATACCGATATTATAACGCACATTTGAATTTGAAATCATGTTAATGTAAAAATTGAGTTCATTTAAAATACACAATTTAATAATGCTGAAATTATATACATTTGCATTATATAATTATATAAAATTTAAGACCAACTGTCAAATATGATTAAATTAAGTATTAAATTAAACAACTTTTAACTAAAAATCCTGTTTGGTCCCATTTTATAATCTATACTTAATAGTTTATATATATGTATGTGTATCTTAGAGTTGGAAAATGTGTGCCACGATGCTTGTGTGTTGTGAATGCATGGCTGCCAGGGACTGCTGTGCCGCTTAGAATGATTTTTAGCATGTTGCTGTGTGGTTGCTAAGATGTTTTGGGCTGTTGCTAGGGCATCGCCGAGCGGCTTTGATATTAGCATCTCATATATAACAGCACTCTTTGCTAGGGTCAGTAGAAGCGCCGCGTGATACTCTCAGAAAAACAAAAGTCAGATCTTGAGGGTGAATGAAGCATCAGGTGCTTGTTGCGAGCGCGAATAAGCCCAGGTCCCACGCTGCTGCTGCTGCTTTGTGGTGTTGTGTGATTTTTCTCCGTGATTGGCAGTCGTGCGGTTAGGGCCAGAGCGGCCAGCTGATGTTTGACAGTCTGCTGGGGTTCCTCCTCCATTTAATGACCCGGTTTCCTGCCGATGTGCCTGCATTGACAAAGCCGCGGCCGGGACGGAATCAGGCTATTTCTGCCCACTGGTAATTGGATGGAAAAAGAGGTTCCTGAGGAAAATGACATCATCAGTCTGAGGAGGTGTGGAGTGCTATTCTGGGTGCCGGTCAACATCATTTAGATGCACCTGTTTGCCACGGTCAGCTTTTCTTTCTTTAAATAAATTCACAGCCTAAGGCGGTGCGGACCCACTACCGCCGTCCAAAAATAGATGGAAGTGTGCTGTATTATTATGCCTTTGAGTGTGTTTTCTTTTCTTCTGGCTTCATTTTCGCCCACCGACAATCATTTGAAAGAAACGTTTATATAAATATTATGTTTTTTTAATGGCGTTACAAATTTTTACACACAGAGGAAGTTGGGGCTAGTTAGCTATTTATTTATTATGATTTTTTTTATTATGATTCTATATTCTTTGGAACATTTCCACCATTATTGCTAAGATTTAAAATGCAAAAACTAAATAAAATAATAATAATAATAATAATAAATGTATGCTTTAATAATTCTTTAAAATAATTAATGTTAAGCAATGATTAATCTCGACC